>NC_018336.1:635451-778712 GCF_000234665.1 Leishmania mexicana MHOM/GT/2001/U1103
TCACGGCGGCGGGGCCGGGATTCCCCGCCAATGGAAAAGGCGCGCCGACAAAAACGCAACAGTGACAACAGAACCCGCGCCAAACCCGCAGACAAGCCCCAGACGCGAAGGGGAAACGAACACCGACAAGACCACACAGACGCGCAAAAAAAAAGCACGAAGGGGAGCCGCTAACAGTGAGACGAGAACCTATAGGAAAAGTTTTTTGGTTATAAAAAGGCTTTTTCTGAAAACGGCGCCGAAAGACAAAGCGCGATGCCCGCACAGATAGCCACGCAAACACACACAACCCCCACAAAGCGGAAAAGCACAAACACAAACGCGGAGGAAACCATATTGCAGGATACCCCGCACAGAAGGCCCAACATTTCGGGAAAAGTGTAAACAAAGACCCGGTCATGAAAACAAAGGGAATATAGAAAACACCCCCGCGCGAAAAAGAAAAACACAGCAAAGATGCCAGAAGAAAAGTGGCGATGAAAGCGGACAAAGCAGAGCAGCATGGAGAAATACCCCGAAGAAAAGGAAAACCAAAAAGTTCAGGAACAGAGACAAAGGCGTCGAAAACATCATCACAGCCGGGTCCCCTCATAAGTCCGTGCACGGATCATCCGGCCCCCCCTGGCCGAAACAGCGGCATCACAAGGAACATCCCCGGCTACCAAATCGCCGAAACAACTGTTTAGAAAACTTGAAAGCGCAGACCTTTTCCAGAACCACCTCCATCAGCTTTTGTCAAAACACAACCGACAGAAAAAGAGAACATGGGGCAAGGGGCTTTCATGGGAAGGTTTTGGTGGTGGCGAAAAAGAAAAGGCGGGTCTATCCGAGAGGTGTGGCGGGGCCTGCAGGCCCCACCATACCGCCGCAGCCCGGGCAGCACTTTCCTCGAAGCTCTAAATGTGTGAATACATATTACTAATTCCCATTATTCTACCCATCTGGGCTGCCGGGCGGGTCCAAAACAGGCGCGCCCAACCCCGCCGAACGAGCTGGCGTGACAACCCCGATTGTCATTTCCTGCCGGGTAAGCCCCGCCAACGGTGGCGGCTCGCCAAACCCCCTGCTATTCCTAGACGCTTCAAAATCAATTTAATATTATCGTCAATTATCGTTTGCCTTCCACTTTCTCTCGCCCGTTTGTCGCTTTTTGCGGCGGAAAGGCCGCCAGCCAGGTGCACCCAACCTTTGAGACGCCGGAAAAATAAGCCATCTTTTTTTGATCGCCAATTTGTGGGCGCACCCAAGAAACACCGAAGCAAATGAGGTATAAAAAAATGCGCAATAGTTCTTTTCATGGGATTCTGGAACCAGTTTTCAGAGTCGGCAAAGAATTTTTTTATTGACGCCGCCGAACGGCCCGAGACTTCATTTTCCTGAAACCTGTTCTGACAGAAAAAAACTTTCCAACAAAAAAGCCGGCGGCCAGTTGTACGACAACAATTGTGGCGCACGCAAGAAACGTAATTTATGATAAACTAAGGATGGGCGCGCCGGATTTGGTGTCTGGGGGGTGGTCAAACCCTTTTTTCTGCGCTTTTGAAGGCCATGGTTTGTTTATGAACGCCGTGTAAATTTGACCTGTCGGGAATAGGGGATGAAAAGACAGCGCGGCCAGCAAAAAGAGAAAAACGTGATGAAAATAGGGTTCTGGGGTTTACAAAAGGCCGACACTAGGAAACAAAGAATGTCATTTCGTCGTCATTTGTTTTCTCTGCTCCCTGTGGCTTTTGCGGTGGCCCAGGGGCTTTTTTCTCTCCGGGGGCCTTTTTTCTCTGCGAGTTGTGGCCGTCCTCGGTGGGTTTTATTTCACGCACTGGGCTTCTAAAAGCCCTGTTTGCAACTGAGCGGCTCACTTATTTTTCTCTTTTTGGCCTGTTTCAGTCGGGATCATCGCAGCAAACGGGACGGCGTGCATCCCAGAGTCAAAAAAAAAATCGGATAACGCCTTGTGTTGTCCCTCCGTCGTTTATCCTGTAGGCTTTTTTTTTCACCTGGTGCACCGAAGTGCTCTTGTTTCTTTATTTTGCACTAAAAGCCGCCTGCTCCTTGATTTATTCTTTAGACAGGGTCTTTGAATTCTCTTAAGAGTAGGGGTTGCATTGGGGCCGGGCGCAAGGGGATCATAGCAAAAAATAATGTGGGCCGGTGAAAGTTGCTGGCGGGGTGCTTTCAAACCCCTTGTCGTCGAGGGGATGGGGGCTTTTACGCGGAATCAGGGTTTAATACCTCGCCCTGTGCGGGGGAGAAGCCAGGCAGAGCCCCTAACCCTGCCAATGCCGCGCCGCATCTGGTGGTGGCAGGGTCAAGCGCCTGCGACGTGGGGGCGGGGTCCGAGCGATGCATCGCTGCTGATGCCGGCGGCCAGGTCGTGGGTGGCGCTGCGTCGGAGCGGGCTGCGACTGTGCACCGGGTTGCGCCGTGCATGCTATATGGGCGGGGTGTCAGCGCGACTCGACTGCGGCCCGCCGGGCCCTCGCTGGCTCCTGGTGTGTGGCGCCTGGGCCGCCCCGAGGGGTGCGCCGGGTGGCGGCCGGCATGATATGAGCGGCTGCGGGGCTGCCCGCGTAGAGGAGGCTGGTGGAGGTTGGGGCAGGGCCCGTGCTGAGATGGCTGCGTCGGCGCATGGCTGTGATGCGTGTGCCCAGCGCTGCTTCGCACCACGCGATGGGGCCTGTGACGGCCCAGGGCTAGCGTGCCCATTCCGCCATACAGCATGGGCGGAGCGGAGATGTCGGAACGAAAGCATGCCTTTTTTGTGTACTGAGAAATACTGGTCGGGTGCGAAGGTGACTGGTGAGGGCTGAAGCGGGAGGTAGGTCCTGGTCTTTCGGTTTCACTTGTTGGCGAGGGACGGGCGAGGAGGTGCGAGTGCTGGATGCCGGCGGTGATTATAGTTCGGAAAGGATGGAGGAATTGCATGCGTTCTCAGTGTTGGAAGTGCCTGGCGATGGTTGTAGGGACGTGTCATACGTTGAAGGCTTTACGTTTTTGGTGGTTACGGGTGTTCATTGTTAGGCATCCTCACTATGAAGGAGGTTTTTGACAGGTGATGTTCTGTGTTTCTGTCACTCTGGCTGATCTACTTTGTTGAGGTTTACTTAACGGAGTACACGGGTTTCAAGCGCTGATTTTCGCTCCGGAAGCACCGGGTATCTCGGTATCAGGGAACCTCACCAGGAAGCCTGTCTATCATACTTTTTTGTCGTTTCTGAGTAGGATTCATGAACAGCCAGATCCACAGTGACTGGGTTGTACTTTTCCTTGTGCGTGATGAAACAATTGGCGCTTTTCTTCCCACTGGAAAGGGGTAATCCTTGCACCACACTTCCTATTTGTGCCGGGCTCGACTTTTTAGAGTTCGACAAGCAGCAACGATTTGAACAACGCCTGGAAGCGAAAATAGGTGCGTTGAGACAGTGCTGGGTAGTTTCAACCACCGCCCAGACGCGCAGTGCGAATTCGTAAGGATCCGATTTCTCGCAACTCGGCAACACTACAAGACTCTGGACAGCGTGCTGAACGTGCGGGGTCTTCGTGTACTGTAGACACTGAAATGCCACCGTGGTAAATCTGAAAAGTGAGTGGACATCGTTGATAGGCGGTGCCGGCGGAGGCGCCGCGATTCTGTCGCCTGGAATAGCTGCAGTCGTGCACACTTTTCTTTCGGTTGTGGAGTGAGGTGATGGTATACTGGTGGGAGGCACCGCGTATCTTCCGCCTCAGAGCCTCTATGACAGCTTCCTCGGCGACACGGGAATCAATACTAGGTGCTATGGGCCACTAAGCACATCAAGGTAGGTGCGTCCGCTACTTTCGAAGTCCCGGAAGACCGCTGGACCGTTTATAGCGTCTCATGGTTTGCAGACATTCGAGATCCAAGATGTTCCTGGACTTACTGCAGTTGCACTGGAGCGCAGCGTCATCTTCATTCTTGACAGGATCTGGCCACTTCCTCTTTTTTCGATGTGCACGGCTCAGGGTGCGATGTTTCCGTCAAGGCCAGAATAAAGCACCTCAGGGGTCATTCAGGTTTGGATCTGGGTATGGTGTCGTGAAATGAGAAGTGATTTCACGGTGTGAAATCAAGCCTGCTCCTGATTCAGGACACTTCGGGTAATGGGGACTGTTTTCCGAGTCTGCGTGGGTTGAGGACCATGGCCCTTCACTTGAAGGGGGCAGAGAAGCGAGCGTTTCTTATGCCTCGCTACTTTGGCAAATGCGACGAAGTCTTGCGGGCTCTTCAGCCTTTCCGAGTTGTCTTGGACACCAGATTTGGAAGCGCGACTTCACCTGCTCCCCTGGACTCTTTTCTGTTGTTTTTATCCCCACGTACAAATTGAAAAATGGGGAGCACGTGCTGGACGGGGTCAAGGTTTTCGGGATGGAGTTTTCATGGGATGCATTTGAGAGCTTGAGCATATACTAGGATTTGGCAGGGGTTCGGATAATAACGCAGCCAGAGAAATAATGGCCTCCTTTTTCGCAGCCAGGTCGGGATTTGGAACTCCGAAGAACTGAATGAGGGCCTTAGGAGTAGTTGTAAGATGGTTTTCACTGACTAGAAAGGGTTCCAGAGTGACGAGCTTGTAATCACCCGGCGTGTGCTGGATGTCAGCATTTTTTTCTTCATTCCAGCAGCAAGACTCACACTTTTTGCTGTAAAATGCACTTCAATGATTTTCTTTAGTAGGAATACTTGAACACACGGGTGGTATCGGTTTTTAATTCACACGTACTGCTATTTTCCCCTCTATTTTTAGTGAGCTAGTGTAACATTCGTGTTGACATGGGGTACTGTTTCTCTGGAGGAGGTATCTCCTTTATTGGACTTAAAACAAGAAAGAAAAAGAGAGCATCTTTTTCCTTTGCATGCTGCGTCCTACGTGGACAGTCTCACGGTGACAGGGAACCCCGTAGGGATTCGCCACCTTGGACTGACGACATCGCCTCCATGCTGGTCACTTCTGTTGCGAATTGCAGACGAAATGAGTTGTTGTGAAAACAAAGTCTTCAAAACTGGCGCTCTGTTTCTCTTTCCGATCCGATTGGAGGTCATCTTTTTTCCTAACAGTCATCGGCCAAGTACCTCAGGAACAATGGATCTGCTTCCCAAGTACCTCAACGAGTTACAGGACTCGAACAAAATGAAGAGGTGCGTAGCATACAAGAAAATACACGAGCTTGTCAAAGCACAGAGGGGGAATCTCTCAAAAGACGACGAGTTTTCAATTATTCGGTCATGTCTAAAGGGATTTGAGGACACCTCGGAGCGCTCACGAGAAGAGGCGGCACAGATAACAATCGAGCTACTACCAGGCCAAGACGCGAGCATTTTGGACTGGGTTCTTCCTTCTGTTGTCACGCGCATTGGGATTGTGCCAGTTGCTGAAGAGAGCGAAGAGATCAGGCTTCTTCTTCTTCGACTCGGGACGGCCTGCATGACGTGCTTTCCGCACGATATCGGACCGCGGAACTACATTGATTTTTTTCTGGTGCTGCTAGAGAACTGCTTTCGTGACCCTTTCCCAGACCTCAAGAAGGAAGCGTGCAAGGCAGCTTGCCAACTGTGCTCCATCGAGCCCAAGCAAGTAAAGGTGATTAGTACACCGCTGGCAAAAGTTCTGAAAAACTCGTGTCTTCTACACAAACACAGCGCTGTACGGTGCGAGGCGGCCCAAACACTGGCTGTTTTGTTTCGATGCGGAGCCTCTGAGGCACTGAGAGACGGAAAGGACGAGGTAGAGAACAAGACAATGGCATCGGAGCTGTTTGTCCTCTGCAACGATCACAGCGAGCCAGTTCGCTTAGCAGTCATCTCAGTTTTGTCATGCGCATTGCTGGATGTCAAGGAGCGGCTAGAGATGCACGCAAAATACCTACCACATCTCCTGCTTCTTGTGACTGATTCGTTTGATGGTGTTCGCAACATGGCGCGGAAAATTTTGGAGCGAGTCGGGCAGCTTTATATGATCGACAACGAGGACAACCGGATAGATATGGCGAACAGGCGCGTCACCATGAAGGATATTGAATGGTACGGCGATGACGAGTATCCTTCCATGAAGTTCACGGCACCGTCACCAGAGCACAGCGACCTCTTTCAGAGCCGCCCCAGCCTGGGCACTCGCTACGTCGTCGCCGAGTCCGCTCGGGCTTTCCTCGACAAGATTCTGAAGGAGATTACCGCTGTCGACTGGATGATTCCTTTCTCCACGAATAATCGCAGGGTGGTAGCGCTTAGGTTGTTGTGGACAACCATCTATTACTGTGAGAAGTCCTGTGTGCAGTTCACCGAGCGCATCCTTAGCGCTGTGTACAAAGCGTTCGGTGACGAAAATGATGAGGTCAAGCAGGAGGCAACATTTTGTGTTGAGATGCTGGGGAAGTTCCTGGTCCCTGAGCAGTATTTGCCGTTTCTTATCGCGAAGCCGGCCGCGAACGCTGACCCTTACGAGGATGTGTCTGTTATCGAAAGGTCGCACAACAAAACTGTGGTGCTCACTTCTCTCGACGATGCGTGCAGACCGACGCCAACGCTGTTTTCGACTGCAGGTGTGACAGTCAAATGCTCGATTCTTCAAACGCTGGGGTACCTTATCGAGGGTTCTAAGGAGAAGCTGACACCGGCTCACTCTACCCGAATTATTCAAGCATTGACGGGAAGCGATTTGATCGAGTGTGAGAACGAGCATCTTCTGGCTGCGCTTCTTGAGACTCTTGAGAAAGTCATTCCAGTCTTTGTGGCAAAGGGCTTCATTGCCTCCCCGGAGCACCCTCTCCCCGACGAAGTGCTCCGCGACCCAAAGCAGAGAACGCTGGATTCTATTATTCTTTACTCTTTGTTGCGTATCAAGAGCACTGAGATGCCCGCGATTCAGCTGAAAGCTGGTGAGGCAATTACAATGCTGTCGACACTGGTCACGGACTCACTTACTGGTATCTATACCCTGCATGCAGGGCGACTACTGTCCCGTTACGGGGCGGCGCTTCCGGTCAGCGCTTTCAGTGACCTGGTACTGAACGCGGACAGTATTGACACGCTCGGCGGAGTGCTCACAGACATTTTTGAATCACGACTGACGGACATAAATTTTGCAGTCAAAGTCACAGAGGAGCTGCGCTACTTTACTGTTCTGGAACAGCTTCTCTGGTGCAGAACAGACGCCTTTGCGCCAAGCGAAACCAGTGAACTTCTGCGCGCCGTTGTCCTCCCGTTGTCAGCCTTTCAACCGGGCAACACCGCACACCTCTTCCGTAAAGTGGCGGTGAACTGCCTGTGCGCTCTCCTTGACCCGGTGTACTGCGATGCCCTACAGGCGGAGCTTGTGAAAAACAGCAACGCTTTATCAACTACGGTCGTAAACGCCTGGTGTGCAGCTTCCGACGCCGACGACGGCGAGATGCGACTTGTTTGTATGTCGGCCCTTGGCGAGGTATCCCGCTTGCCAATGGTCAAAGGTGCAGCGCACGAGATAATTCAATCCGTGATTCTGCGCTTCGACGATTCAAACGACGCCATCCGTCTGCGTACTTCCAACGAGCTGACCCGACTTCTTGCCGACGACTGGGGCGCGTCACCGTTTGTTGTCGATGAGGTATCGGCACAGGTAGTGCCCCTCGCGAAGAAGATGCTCGTCTACCTGGATGACACGGAGGAGACGATCGGCATCCGGCCTTCTCTGGCAGAGGCCTTGAAAAGGCTGGGTGATATTTCGCCGCACATTGTTGTTAATCTAACTCGGTTGGCGCTTGAGCGACACGCAGAGAGGGGTTACTGTCAAGACGTGCTAAACTACCTGGAAGCCAAGTACTAAGTGCCACGTGGTTCCTGTTTTCTCACGCTGATTTGTGGAATGTACATAGACTGAGGTTCTCGGTACTTTAGTAAAACGTGCAGATAAATCGGAGGCTGCTTATGTAGCGCGCCAATTTTGTTGTCTCGCTGACTTCTGCTACGCGCATTCACGATAGTGCTGCGAGGGCTTCGGTCTACAAGTGATTGACACTAACAGAAGTGGTTGACGCTTCTTATTTCTTTGCCTGGTGTCCCTCTTCTTGCACCCGGATGAAAGGGGTGCACCTCAGCGCGCGGTATCCATGACCCTGTGCCCGCCCTGTGCGGGGGAGAAGCCAGGCAGAGCCCCTATCCCCTGCCAATGCCGCGCCGCATCTGGTGGTGGCAGGGTCAAGCGCCTGCGACGTGGGGGCGGGGTCCGAGCGATGCATCGCTGCTGATGCCGGCGGCCAGGTCGTGGGTGGCGCTGCGTCGGAGCGGCCTGCGACTGTGCACCGGGTTGCGCCGTGCATGCTATATGGGCGGGGTGTCAGCGCGACTCGACTGCGGCCCGCCCGGCCCTCGCTGGCTCCTGGTGTGTGGCGCCTGGGCCGCCCCGAGGGGTGCGCCGGGTGGCGGCCGGCATGATATGAGCGGCTGCGGGGCTGCCCGCGTAGAGGAGGCTGGTGGAGGTTGAGGCAGGGCCCGTGCTGAGATGGCTGCGTCGGCGCATGGCTGTGATGCGTGTGCCCAGCGCTGCTTCGCACCACGCGATGGGGCCTGTGACGGCCCGGGGCTAGCGTGCCCATTCCGCCATACAGCATGGGCGGAGCGGAGATGTCGGAACGAAAGCATACCCTTTTACACTTCTCGCTCATACGGACCCTCTACATCCGCATTTTATCTTGCACGTATCCGTATACACACACACACTCAGAAGCACTAGTCATATCCTATTTCTTGCGATCTTGTTCACTGATAGTGCCCCTCCCGCCAAAAATGTTTCGCCGTACCTTTCTGAGCGCTGAGCGCAGGATTCCGTTCTACCCGATCAACTCGAATAACCCCATCGTGTTCTTCGACATCTCGATCGGGTCGCAGCTGGCAGGGCGTGTCGAGATGGAGCTCTTCAAGGACGTCGTGCCGAAGACGGCCGAGAACTTCCGCGCGCTTTGCACCGGTGAGAAGGGTGTTGGCCGCTCTGGCAAGCCTCTCTGGTTCAAGGGAAGCCGTTTTCACCGCGTTATTCCACAGTTCATGTGTCAGGGTGGCGATTTCACTGCCGGCAACGGCACCGGTGGCGAGTCCATCTACGGCCACAAGTTTCCTGATGAGTCCTTTGCCGGACGTGCTGGAAGGCACTTTGGCCCGGGCACGCTGTCAATGGCCAATGCCGGCCCCAACACGAACGGCTCTCAGTTCTTCATCTGCACCGCTCCCACCGAGTGGCTGGACGGAAAGCATGTCGTGTTCGGCCAGGTCACCAAGGGCTATGACGTCATCATAAAGGTGGAGACTCAGGGCAGTCAATCTGGTGCTACCCGCCAGCCCATCACGGTCACTGACTGTGGTGAAATCAAGCAAGAGTAGGCAAACGATATCGTAGGCGCTACACATCAGACGAGCACAGATGAGTTTAGTCGCGGTGGCTCGATTATGTTCTCTTTGTCGATATCTAACTTTATTCCACTTCACATAACAGGGTGTAGGAATTTCTCTACTGGCTTTAACACGTGAAAGGAACGGCACCAGAAATGATCAACGTTGTATTTTCAAACGGCGTCTGGCCCGCGGAGTCGCTTGCTTGGCGCGAGTGCTGTCTGACCCTGAGCACTTGGGCACGCATCTACTGTCGAGCTATCAGTGGTGGCCATGCGCGCCGGATGTAGAGGCTTCGTGCACGTCTTTTCTCTCTCTACACATTTCTTGTCAGTTTTCGCTCTCACGTTTCCTTGCTCTTCTCTTTTCTCGCCTTTCATCTTTTCACATCAGTTCTTGTGCTTAGCTGAGGCGAAGCACTTTCACCGCACAAAAGATGGAAAAGGATCTCAACGCGCAGCGGACAGATATCGAGATTGCCGCAGAGGAGGTTACGGAGGCCAAACAGTACCTCGTCGATCTCGACCGCCGAAAGAACCAGTATCGCGAGGCTCAACGAAAAATATTAACAACACGGCCCGAGGAGGACTTATGGATACTGAGCGGCGGCTCTACGTTTGTGTCGTGCGAGCTGAGCCACTCTGGTACGCTCAAGTACTTTGAGTGGCGCTTGCAGCAGTGCGATAACGAGATCGAGAGGGCCCGAGAGGACTTAAAACTGAAAGTAGCAGCGCTGGCAGAGCTGGAGGGACCTGACAGTGCCTTGGCGCGCCTTTATGAAG
Source organism: Leishmania mexicana MHOM/GT/2001/U1103 (assembly GCF_000234665.1). Taxonomy (NCBI): domain Eukaryota; phylum Euglenozoa; class Kinetoplastea; order Trypanosomatida; family Trypanosomatidae; genus Leishmania; species Leishmania mexicana. The sequence goes on from NC_018336.1 coordinate 645,610, forward strand.
GGTTCGATCTGAAGGGGATGTCGTGAAGCCGGCCGTGAGGGCTGACTCGTGGAGGTTTCGAAAAATAACCTCACAGATGCTGCTTTACAAGTTTACTATGTTTCAATTGAAATTTTTTTCATCTGGACCGCGAAACGCTCGAAAGAAGAGTAACGCGACACCCCACCGTTACTGGTGAAGCTTGCCGCAAAAGAGAGTGCCGCTGCACACCAAGCACTTCCAAAGACTTTCAATGAGGTTAACAGCTCTTTTATTGCCCACCGCTACTTCTCCTCCCCCACTTCTTCTTCTGGCTTTTTTTTCCCTTCTCTTTGCTATGCTTACATACATCTGGAAAAGCCATCAGGCTGCTCCGCGCTGCAAGATGGCATTCCAGTTTCCACGCGGTGCCGAGTTTCTCTTTGTCATTCAGTATCTGCTGCAGTTCGATGACACGGTAAAGTTCAAGCTGAGTCGTGAAGGCCGACGGACCGTGCTGCAGGTTTCCACCGTCAACATTCCTCCATTCAGCTACACCACGGTAGACTTTGCCGATGAGTCTGAGAGGCCGCAAAAGATGGCTGCAGTGGAACCGCACGCAACTTCGTGGGCTGTAAACGCTGCTTTTTTCACTAGTGTTCTGAGCTGCTTCAGCGGCCTTTCTCCCATCACTCTCGAGGTTGCTGACGATCTCTCATGTGCCCTTCTCTATCAGAAAAAGGAAGACGGCACCGGCGTGCAAGTAGCACAGGTCGGAGCACTCCACGACCTCGGACCGAAGCTCCTGGTTGATCACGACGTGGGGGTTCTGTACACGATTGCCGACATTCGAAACTTTGGCGAAATTGTCCGCTCCGTCTGTGCTGGGGACGACGAGCGATGCGACGTGTTTCTTCGACGCGTTTCGTCGACGGAGTGCGAGCTGGGCATGAAAACGAGCACTGTCACCTCATCGTTGCAGCTCTTGCTGGATGAGTGCAACGGCGTATCCAAGCGCCTGGAAGGGTCGGCGCGCTGCACTGATTTGCAAGAGTATGCACGCCTCTGCACACGAATGACGAAGCTAGCCGATAAGACTTCTCTCATGGTGGGGTTTGGGTCTGACGGCATTGCCCTTTTCAGATTTGAGTGGGTTACAGAGCGAGGCAGCCGCACTGCTGACTTGTTCTTTTGCACCTCCTAGCCCGACTTCGCCCCGACATTGGATCCCTTCTCCCTCCTCACTCTGTGTCCTATCGCTTTTCCTAGAGTCTTGTACTACTCTTGAAGGTAAGAAGTCTATTCTTGACAAAAGAAACAAGCCACCCTATCGCATTTCACGATCGGCATCTGGACAGTGCCAGTCTGGTGTAAACCCTGGTTCACGTTCACAGAGCATCGAACAGCGGCACCGACGTCAGGAGAAGGATTTACTGCATGTATGACTCTACACCTCCATCTCCCCTTCCTTTTGCTCTGCTCTCTGATTTAAGTGCCAGCTGCTCTAATCACTTGGGCCTCTTACATGGACAACTTGTATTGAGAGTTAAATCACTGATGCAGGGGAGGCCGCTTGCGGTTCAACTAGGAGACACCCACGGCGTGGTCGTCTACCACACCACGGCGCTAGCTCCAGAGAAGCTGTGCACCACGTTTGAGAAATTCGGCAAGACGAGCGTGGCTCACGGCTTCGAGCTCACCGACGGCAACTACGCCACTGTTGTCTTCTTCTCGGAACCAATGAGCTGTGCGGTTTGCTACGCGTCTCTCTCGCGACTGGCACAAGAGCCTGGGAACATTGGTATTATCGATGTCGGATGGATCCACGAAAACGGCGTTGACGCTTTTGCGAGGCGGTCCTATGTGAGACACAAGTACACCCCTGGTGTCTCCACCGTGGGCGCTGGCTTTGCTGAATCCAACGGTTACTTGGTTGTGTATTGGAAAGGCGTGGCGGAACCCGACCGGCGCGAGATTTCTCAAATGGCGCACTCGTCAGCCGTCGAGGTTTTTGAGGACAACAAAGAGGGTGGGCGGTCGTTTCTGCGCTTTCGCTCCGAGGATGCTGCTGACGCCTTCCACTCCGACGTGCTGTTTCGATTCGCTGCGATGAGGCGGTCCCTCTCGTATGCCGACGCCACAGATTTCTCACTTGCCAAGGGAGCTGCGTGAAAAACTTCAAGCCACAAAGAGTACATACCGAAAAAAATGCTTCATTGCAAGTCTTTCGGTTTGTCTGCAGCTTCTCTCTCCCTCGTGGCGAGTTGCACACTTCCACTGCGATCGCATACATATAGGGGAGAACGTAGAAGCGCGGGAACGGAGTATGGGGACTGGGGCCGGTGATAGCACTTTCCAAGCTTTGCATACTCCTCCTGAAGAAAAAGAGAGATAGGGTATGTATGAGTGAGTCAGGCTGCAGGGCGCTGTGCCGCTCCCCAGCTGCTCTATGCTTCAACTACTACCTTGCTCACTCGCCTCAATGGGCGTCTTCACTGTAATCTACTGTCTTCTCCCTCTCAAGATACTTATCACAAAGAGCTGTGGTTTGAAGCGAATCTGCACGATGGGGCGGCATCGTGTTGCGTTAGTTTCCGACTTCTTCTTCCCCGGGTTTGGTGGAGTGGAGGTGCACATCTACAATTTAGCCCTGTGTCTGATGCGGAGAGGGCACAAGATCATTATAATCACGCGTGCCTATGGGGACCGCGTTGGGATTCGCTATTACACAAATGGGCTGAAGGTGTATTATTTGCCGATGCTTGCGGCAAAGCTGCCTCCCGGCTCCGTGACGCTGCCGACGTGGCTCGGCGCGTTTCCGATGCTGCGCACTATCTTCATTCGTGAGGGCATCACTGTCGTACATGGTCATCAGACCACTTCCAATATGTGCCACGAGGCGATATTCCACGCCGGGACCATGGGCATCAAGACGTGCTTCACCGACCACTCACTCTTTGGGTTTGCGGATGCGGCGTCCATCAACATCAACAAGGTGCTTGTGTGGAGTCTGCGTACAGTTGACCAGGTGATCTGTGTCAGCAACACTTCTCGCGAAAACACCGTTCTGCGCGCGCGGATTGCACCGCAGCGGGCAAGCGTGATCCCGAACGCCACAGACACTTCCGCCTTCACCCCGCCTGACGATCTCAAGTACAAGTCGTGGGCATCGAAGATTGACAAGGAGGGGTTGACCATTGTAGTCATCACCAGGCTTGTATATCGAAAAGGGGCGGACCTCTTTGTCGACGTCATCCCTGAAATATGTCGGCGCCATCCGGATATTAAGTGGGTGATCGGTGGCGACGGACCGCGACGCTCGCAGCTCGAGCAGATGATTGAGCGACACAATTTGATGAACCGGGTGAAGATGCTCGGTGCGCTAAAGCACTCTGACGTGAAGAGGGTTTTGAACCAGGGCCAGATCTTCCTGAATTGCAGTTTGACGGAGGCATTTTGCATTGCGCTCATCGAGGCGGCGTCGTGCGGTTTACTGTGCGTGTCGACAAGAGTTGGAGGTGTCCCGGAGGTTCTCCCGGCACCTATGTTGCTTTTGGCGGATGCTGACCCGTCATCCATCATTGCTGCTTTGGAGGAAGCCATCAACGACGTGCCGCACCACTCACCATGGACACTGCACGACAACTGCAAGCAGTTCTATAGCTGGGACTGGGTGGCGGAGCGTACCGAGCGCGTCTACGACCGCATTATGGAGATGCCCATGCTGTCCCTGTACGAACGGTTGATGAACTACGCATCTGTCGGGCCTCTCTTTGGACTCGTGTGCTGGATGCTCTGCTCCTTGGATTGGATTCTGTATAGATTGATGGAATACTGGATTCCAACGGAAACTATTGACATTGCGCCGGATTTCCCCATGTCCTTCTACCTCCGCAACAAGGAGAAGATTATGAAGAAGAACGGCGAGTAGTCGGAGGCTGTGGTCTTACTTTTGCTCTGTTTCGTCTTCTGCGCGCTAGGTGTCTGCCTTACTCGATTTCTGCGGTATTCTGATACAACTTCGCTGATCGCACATTGGCAATGGGGTCCTTACTCCTTTAGACACGCATGCTCATTTCACTTCTCTGCTTCCCTCAAACAGGAGAAAAACCGTCGCACACCTTCAGAGGGAGATCGCGTATATGCCTATCCGCGGGCATGTCTTTTTCCGTGTGGATTTGTGCAGTGTACCATGACAACGTTGCTGCTCAGCTACAGCAGGGAGCGTGATCTTCATTCTTTGTCTGCTTTTGATGAACTATTCATGACAATCAACATATCTGCACCTCTCTCCACTCTCTTTGGACTCCGACTCACATGGACGCTCGCGCAACCCTCATGCTACACAGTCCCATCCATGTGGAGGGCGTTGCGTCTCTGATGGCTTCATTCCTGGTGCTCACGACATCCGCAGATTCCGTTCCCTTTTTTTTTTCTCATTAACCTCATCGAATACTAAATAAATAAAAAGTAGTCCGGAATCATGCCGTCTGATAGGCAGGAGGAAAAGCTGCCGACAAATCCGCGGGAGTTCCCGGATGACCGGACGCCGAATTTCATTCTCAAGGCAAAGAATGGTCACTTTCACTTCATGATGGTGGAGCCCGATGTGTCCAAAAACTACCTGTGGTACATGTCAGAGCCGAAGCTCGTCAGAATTCCCGAGCTCGAGGCGGAGATGCGCGTTACGGGACGCCGCTGGTACGCGACGGACAAGGCTGGCTTTGAGCTGCAGAAGAGGAACAACGCTGTCGCGACTGACGGTGAGCCGTACGTCTGCCTGCACAATATGAAGAACCCCGAGCTGTATTGGTTCGGTAAGCGCCACGCAGAGCCGCCGGTGGAGCAGACGACGTTGGTGATTTCCGTCGGAGAGCTGTACTTGAAGAGCGCTATTCACCGCAAGCGGCTGGTTCGTGTGCTTATGGACAATATACGGCGCGTTCTCCAGAATCCGCAAGTCTTCCGAAACGGTGACACTATGATCGAGGTGCGCAAGGAGATACCCACGAAGGAGCAGTTGAAGCTGCTTGCGCTGCTGCCCGGTATTGCCAAGATTTACGAAGCCTCTCAGGAGAGGGAGGAGCGCAAGGGTGATCCTCGCGGCGCGTTCATCTGCTCCGGCGCGCAGGGGATCCCCATTACACCCGATCAGCGTGTGCTCGCTCTCATCAGTGGTGGTATCGACAGCCCCGTGGCCGCGTATCGGATGATGACGCGCGGCTGCCTCGTGAACGGTGTGCACTTTCTCAACAGCACCAACGACACTGCCTCCGTTGTGGAGAAGAACCGGCGCATCTGCGAGCGCCTGTCGACCGTGCAAGGTCGCTTTGACATGCACTACGTGGACATCAGCACACTGCAGTCGCAGATCGTGGCGAACGTGCCGAACCACAACCGCACCTTAATCTACAAGTGGTTTATGCTGTCGCTTGCAGCCAGCTTTGATGACTCATGCTTCATTGTCACCGGCGACTCTGCTGGGCAGGTGGCATCGCAGACGGTGCATAACATCAGCACGCTCTACCCCACCATTTGTAAGGCTGTCATCGCTCCCCTGATTGGTGTGACGAAGAACTTTATCATTGACGAGGCGCGCAAGATCAACACCTTCGACCTCTCCATTCAGGAGGGCGCGGACTGCTGCCAGTACATGATGTGCAAGTCCGGTGCAAATCTGATGATGGGCCGCCGAACCCTTGAGGCGTGTGTACGCCGCATCAAGCTGACCGAGCTCGAGGTGATGAAGGAGGTGTACCGCGACGGGAAGCTGTGCGAGTCGTCCGAGTTCACATACTATCCTCAGTCTGGCGTACGTGCGTCAAACAACACACCGCCTCCAGCGGGGTTGGTGCAGGATGGTTCGAACGAGGACGATGTGCACGACGTGGTCTACTTCGACGCCGCCGCCGGAACTAAGATGGCAGAGCAGGTCAGGATGGCCATGATGCGCGCCCCCGAAGGGAATCCGAATAGCATGCACATGAGCGGCCGCGAGGCTCGCATGGCAGTGGAAAAGGTGCGTAGTCAGCTGGCAAAGGTGATGCATGTGCCGGCGAACGACATCATTTTCACCTCAGGTGGGACAGAGTCGAACAACATTGCGCTGAACGGCTACCACGTCGTGCGCGAGCCGTGGTCGCACGCTTCGACGAGCGAGAATCCGAACGTCCCTGACGGGGCTACTGTGGTGAAGGTGGTGGACCTTGTAAACCACGAGACGGGCAGCATTAATCGCAACCTGATTCGCCCTGAGGGCGGCCGCCTTCACATTGACGCAAGCCAAGCTCTGCTCAAGATCGATTTTGGCTCTCTCGACCTGAGCGAAGTCGACTCCATCACGGTCACGGCGCACAAGATTAACGGACCCGTTGGTGTTGGTGCGGTTTACCTGCGGGGCCTGACGTGCAACAAGCTCTTCAGCGGCGGCTCGCAAGAGAAGGGCATCCGCCCGGGGACGGAGAATGTTCCTGCGATTGTTGGCTTCGGCGCAGCTCTAGCCCTCGACCGCAGCCACTCGGTTCATAAGGAGATCGACGCTCTCATGACGGAGGAGTTGGAAAAGATGGGGTGTGAGATCAACCGTCGCGGGGAGACCAGCGGCTACATCGTGCACGCCACCCTTCCGCAAGGCTACAGCAACACAGATGTGGTGTCACGCCTCTCCACCAAGTACCATGTCGAAATCGGCACCGGATCTGCGTGTAAGACGAATGAGGTGAACACAACCGTCTACGACACGCTGGGCAAGACACCTGCGCCGACGCGCTCCATCCGCATCAGCTGGGATTCTTTTGCCACCTTGAACGACGCGGAGCGTGTCTTGAGCGCCTTGAAGAATGTCCTTGGCGAGATCAAGCTGGTGCGCTAGCTTGTCAGTGTACCCTCTCCAGTCCCACACGTGCGCACACGTGGGCGTTTTCCCCAGCTGGTTTCGTATTGTATTTGTCTCCTCCTTACTGTGAGTGCCGGCACTGCTAGCCCGTCGCGTGCGCCTCTCATTTCAGTCTGTCTGTGATCATTCCGACTTGATGCACAACGACGAAGGGGTCAGGACTGCGAAGTCGGCAGTGCCAGAGGCTCCGACGCCAGCTGGTTGAATGGCCGACTTGGTCATCGGTCTCAGACGCCAGGCCGACCTCCCCTGCAACCGCGCCACACGATGCGACACGCAGTCACAAGAGCTCCTTGGCGGCGGCTGTCTCACACCAGAAAAACAAGGATGCTGGGCCTACGAGGCGACAGGAGACTGTTCTTGCCCAGTTCCGCACGGGGACCTGTCCGCACTTTGGATCCCTGCAGCGACGGATGACTGACAGTGACACGATTGCGTGCTGCCTACCACTGTGTTATCACAGTGGTGCCTCCCACCACCAGTGCTTTCCTATGAGGGCGTCAGACCCTGCGTTGTGCCCGGCATACTACGCGAGATTCGCGGGTCGCCCTGCACTCACAGCACACCTGATTGCACGCTGTGATCTTGCGCGCAATAACCTGACTACCCACATCTCACTCGCGCTGCATGAGGTTCATCCGTCGAATGTCTACCGCTGCCCCCTGTGCCTCTTCAGTGCGGCAGGCTATGGGTTCTTTGTGCGCAGGAACATGCTTATCCGCTGACCCCCTTCTGCTTGACACACCCACGCTTGCCAATGAGGTGCGGATTCAGAAGAGGGCGGGATGCCGCTGCCGCCACGGACTCATGGCAGCGTCCCAACTGTCGTGGTACATGCAGGCAAGCCATCTAGACATGCCCCCAGACAACAACGTCGCTCTGAGGAAGGCCCCAAGATTCACTAGTGTGAGGACTGCGCGCACGCGCTCTCAAGCAAAGACGGCATGGTGTGCCACGTTCCAAGCAAGGCATTCAGAGGCTAGAGGAGTGCGAGTGATGCACGACACATGCGCAACGAGATCCATACGAATCAGCCCCCAAAGCGCATGGGTGCGAGACATGCGGGATCTCCTACATCCGATGGGATGGGCTGATGCGGTGCAGATGCCGGCAGCATGACGAGAGCGCCACGAGTTTGCACCGTCGAGTCCTCCAGACTCCCGTGTGAAGAGTCTCCGCACCACATTATGGAATGGCGCGGGTGGAGGCGAGTCAGGGAGAAGCATGGGACGCACGCAGAGTGTGCAGGGTCTCCGAGGGCCTTGACCTGATACCGGCCAACTTCCTCCCTAAACTCATCCGGCATGCGCCCGGACCCATCCCCTACCACCCGCACGGAAGACGCCACCGCCTTCGCCCTCGAGCAGGACCCCAGACGCGGCCCTCTTGGACCAAGGCATGCAGTGCACCGATGTCCGGCTGCCGCCACTCGCACCGCACGCATCCAAGGAAAGGACGAGAAAGGGGAGGAAGTGCCTGTTAGACACAGCGGTAGATTCGACGGCGGGCGGCTCGTTCCTGGAGGACCAGGACGTAGCCGCAGTGCCGCAGCGGTAGGTGAGCTGTGGCTGTGTGTGCCTATGCTTGCGGGCGTGTTCACGGGAGAGGGGCACTGCTCAACAAAAGGGCGTGACACAAAAACTCCACTGGGCTTCCCCTGATGGTGTGGGAGGAGTACACCTCAGTGCGCGGTATCCCGTGCCCCAGCGCCTCACTCGGTGGCGAAGCCGGGCAGCCGCTCCCTCCCTATCCCTTCCAAACGCCGAGCCACCTCTGGTGGTGGCAGGGTCAAGCGCCTGCGACGTGGGGGCGGGGTCCGAGCGATGCATCGCTGCTGATGCCGGCGGCTGGCTCCGGGGTGGCGCTGCGTCGGAGCGGCCTGCGACTGTGCACCGGGTTGCGCCGTGCATGGTATATGGGCGGGGTGTCAGCGCGACTCGACTGCGGCCCGCCCGGCCCTCGCTGGCTCCTGGTGTGTGGCGCCTGGGCCGCCCCGAGGGGTGCGCCGGGTGGCGGCCGGCATGATATGAGCGGCTGCGGGGCTGCCCGCGTAGAGGAGGCTGGTGGAGGTTGGGGCAGGGCCCGTGCTGAGATGGCTGCGTCGGCGCATGGCTGTGATGCGTGTGCCCAGCGCTGCTTCGCACCACGCGATGGGGCCTGTGACGGCCCGAGGGCTAGCGTGCCCATTCCGCCCATGCTGTATGGCGGAATGGGCACGTTGGAAAAATGCGTATCAGTAAACTACAAAGTTGATGACGAGGCTGATGGGCAGATCCCTTTCCCGAGGTACGTTGTGGCGGCGGGCATCGTATTTTTGCGTTACTGCACCCTACGTACTGATGAATGTTTTTTTTTTGTGCAGCAGTAGATGAGTAACGGACTCATCTTCTCTGTGCGAGTCTGGCTCCCCTCCTATTTCAGTATGCAGTGGGAACGGGCATGACGGGGTCAGAACAAGCATGCCCTCTAGAAGTGCTCTTCTCTCTTGAAACTAGCATCGCTCACCCTCCTTTCTTCTGCCACCCCGATGCATGCGCATAGTCTGTGCCCAAGAGCTAGCGTGTGAAAAACGAAATGAAGCAGATTTCATTTAGAATGATTGACACGCTGTGCGCGCAGCTTCTTCAGGAGAAACATGACACTGCCAGAGTTGACAAGCTCATCGCTGGCGGCATTCGCCAGTGCATTATCGACAAGGACACGCTGCCTCTCATAATTCAAAGGACTGCAGTAACTCAGGGGGAGTGGTGTCTGGCACTACGCGTGCTGCAGAGCCAGCATCTAGACACTCATCGTGTTCGGAGGGATGACAGTATCTGGGCCATCGTGGACAAGGGGGTGCCAGACAATGCCGCCAGCAAAAAATCTGCGCGAGAGGCGCTGCAGGCAATCTACGGTTCACGACTGCGAAAACAGTCACCGCCTCTGATCCGCTAGATACTTCCGCTCGATGTCACTACGCTGTCTACGACACCCACTAGAGGTACAATGCGACGCATCGTCCCGTGCTCTATTTTCCACTACCTATGGGGTACTGCGCTTTAGCGACAGTGAACAAGAGTGATCGACTCTCTTCCTAGGTGTCTGAACAGCGCGCGCGTGTGAATGTGGCTTGTGGTACTTCCGTGTTGCTGGTGTTGCTGTCTGTCTGATGGTGCGACATTGCCTACTCCGCTAAATAACCTGAATAGCCTTGCACTCACCTGCTCCTCAGCTCCGCAGCTGTGTGACGTCTTCCCTCTCTGCTCTCTACGCCAACGCAGGCTTCTTCACTCTCTCTTCGCTCTTTCTTCTTTTTCTGTCCGCTTGCGCGATGCCGTCTTACGCTCTGCCAAACTACCCTGAAGAGGGGGCTCGCTGGTCGTGTCGTTCGTTGCAACTCTGCTCCGCTGCGGCAGGCGACCTCTTTTCTCCATCATAGCTCTTCTTTCCTCTCCCGGACACGCACCCTCACAAAAATGTCGTCCTCTGCTCTGTCGCAGTGGAAGTCTGTCGCGCGCTTGCCTCTCCCTGCTTCGTACCTGGACAAGGAGTTGTGCTTTCAGCTCCTCGACTGTTGCCAGACAAAAGGAAACCCGGATGAAACGGTGTCACGTGTTCGTCATAGCGAGGTGCCGGTGGTGCGTCTCTACGGAGTCACCGCCGAGGGATTCAGTGTCTTGGTTCACTGCTACAACTACGAGCCGTATTTGTGGATTGAGGCGCCACCGAACTGGGTGGATGTACATTCTCAAGGGCTTATGCGGGAGCTTAACAACCAGCTTAGCAACCAGACTCGCCTACAAGACACTGTTGTGCGAGTGGAGGCGCACCAGCGCCGCAGTCTCATGTACTTCAAAGGTGGCCAGCTGGTGCCACATCTAAAGATCGTCGTGCAGCTGCCGCAGCACATCCCAAAGCTGCGCAGTCTCCTATGCGACCGCGGCGTCTCGTGCCCTGGGGTGTGGGATGGGACTCGCATCTTCCAGACTTTCGAGTCGAACGTGATTTTCCCGCTGCGCTTCCTCGTCGACAACGACATTGGCGGCAGCAACTGGCTGACGCTGACCTACGGCAAGTTCTTCGCGTGCTCGGCCAAGACGTCGACCTGTCAGATTGAGGTGGCGTGTTCGCACGAGGATGTGCAGAACCACGAACCACTCGGGGACTACTTGTCCATCGCGCCTTTCCGCATCCTCTCTATCGACATCGAGTGCCAAGGCCGTAAAGGGCTCTTCCCTGAGCCGGAGCATGACCCTGTCATTCAGATTGCCAACCACTGCGTTGAGTACGGGCACGAGTCAGAGCCGCTCACGAAGACCATCTTCACCCTGAAGAGCTGCGCACCGATTGCGGGGGCGCAAGTGCTCTCATACGAAACGGAGGCGGAGATGCTGCTGGCATGGGCCACCTTCATGAAAGCGCTGGACCCCGACATCCTGACGGGCTACAACATCTGCAATTTCGATTTCCCATACCTGCTGAACCGCGCCGCAGCCCTGAAGGCCAGCGACGCATTTCACTACTGGGGCAGACAAGTTCACGAGCGGACGGTGGCGCGCGACAAGAAGTTCCAATCCAAGCAGATGGGCAACCGCGAGTATACGGAGCTGACCTTGGAGGGGCGCATCATTATGGATGCGATGGTGGTGATCCAGCGCGACTACAAGCTGCGCTCCTACTCACTCAACTCGGTATCACAGAACTTTCTCGGGGAGCAGAAGGAGGATGTGCACCACTCCATCATCTCAGATCTCCAGCACGGCGACGAGGAGACGCGCCGTCGCCTCGCTGTGTACTGCCTGAAGGATGCGTTCCTTCCTGTGAAGCTGCTGGATCGGCTCATGTGCATCGTGAACAACGTGGAGATGGCACGCGTAACGGGTGTGCCGGTGGGGTGGCTGCTGGAGCGTGGCCAGCAAATCAAGGTTTTCTCCATGCTCCTGCGCAAGGCCCAGAAGAAGAAGCTGGTGGTGCCGACGGTCGAGTACACAGGCGGCAGCGATCGCGGCTACGAAGGCGCCACCGTCATCGACCCGATCAAAGGCTTCTACAACTGCCCCGTCGCAACGCTCGACTTCGCGTCGCTGTATCCGTCCATCATAATCGCACACAACCTGTGTTACTCAACATTGGTGCGCCCGGCGGACGCGAGGCTGTACCCGGAAGACTCCCTCGATCGATCGCCCACGTCGGACATCTTTGTGAAAAAAGAGGTCTTCCCAGGCATTCTTCCCGAAGTGCTACAAGACTTGCTGGCTGCCCGAAAGCATGCGCGGGCGATGATGAAGGATGTGCCCATGAACTCGCTTGAGTACAAGGTCCTGAACGGGCGCCAGCTTGCGCTGAAGGTTAGCGCCAACTCTGTGTACGGCTTCACGGGTGCTCAGGTGGGCAAGTTGCCGTGCCTGGAGATCAGCGCCTCCGTCACGGCGTATGGCCGGCAGATGATTGACAGGACGAAGAACCTCGTTGAGGAGCTATACCCCGGCGCGCGTGTGCTGTACGGCGATACTGACTCTGTGATGGTGAAGTGTGTCACCAACGAGAAGGCGAGCGACAAGGAGCGCTTGCAGGCGGCCATGGATTTCGGCATCGAGGCGGCGGAGAAGGTGTCCAGCAATTTCCTCAACCCCATCAAGCTCGAATTTGAGAAGGTGTACTTTCCGTACCTACTCATGAACAAGAAACGTTACGCCGGCTTGCTGTGGACGAACACGGATCGATTCGACAAGCTGGATGCCAAGGGTATCGAGACTGTACGCCGAGACAACTGCCCTCTAGTCGCACGCATGGTGTCCGGCGTGCTGAACCGCATTCTCATTCACCGCTCCGTCGAGAGCGCTGTCGAGTTTGTGAAAGGCACGATCAGCGACCTGCTGCTAAACCGACTCGACATATCGAACTTGGTGATCACCAAGGCTTTCTCCAAGGCAGAGGATGAGTATGCCGGTGCCCAGGCACACATCGCCCTGGTGGAGCGCATGCGGCAGCGAGACCCCGCCTCAGCGCCGACTATTGGCGACCGTGTGGCGTACGTTATTATTAAGGCAGCGAAAGGTGCCAAGGCGTACGAGCGAAGCGAGGACCCCATCTACGTGCTCGACAACAATATCCCAATCGACACACAGTACTATCTCGAGCATCAGCTGGCTCCGCCGATTCTGCGCGTGTTCGAAGGTGTACTGGACGACCCCAGTGTGCTCATCAAAGGAGACCACACACGCCACATCGCCATCTCCGCCCCGAGCAAGAATGCCGGCGGGTTGATGAGGTTTGTGAAGATTCAGCTGCAGTGCATCTCGTGCCGCGCCGTCATCAAAGCAGGCGCCTTGTGCGACAACTGCCAAGACAAGGCACCTGAGGTGTATGGCAAGATTGTAGCGAAGCGCAACCATTACGAAGCAATTTACTCGCAGGTGTGGACGCAGTGCCAGCAGTGTCAGGGGTCGCTGAATCAAGAGGTGATCTGCTCTAGCCGCGACTGTCCGGTGTTCTACATGCGCAAGAAGGTGCAGAAGGATCTGCACGAACAGCAGGTGCTCCTGGATCGTTTTGGTGTTGTGGACGACTGGTAAATAGCAGTTTTGAAGACACAAGGGTGATTGCTTTCGGTGCCTTTGTGCTGAAACTTCTTCTGCCGCCTTTTACTTGATACTTCCACGCCTGGATGAAAGGGGTGCACCTCAGTGCGCGGTATCCATGACCCTGTGCCCGCCCTGTGCGGGGGAGAAGCCAGGCAGAGCCCCTATCCCCTGCCAATGCCGCGCCGCATCTGGTGGTGGCAGGGTCAAGCGCCTGCGACGTGGGGGCGGGGTCCGAGCGATGCATCGCTGCTGATGCCGGCGGCCAGGTCGTGGGTGGCGCTGCGTCGGAGCGGCCTGCGACTGTGCACCGGGTTGCGCCGTGCATGCTATATGGGCGGGGTGTCAGCGCGACTCGACTGCAGCCCGCCCGGCCCTCGCTGGCTCCTGGTGTGTGGCGCCTGGGCCGCCCCGAGGGGTGCGCCGGGTGGCGGCCGGCATGATATGAGCGGCTGCGGGGCTGCCCGCGTAGAGGAGGCTGGTGGAGGTTGAGGCAGGGCCCGTGCTGAGATGGCTGCGTCGGCGCATGGCTGTGATGCGTGTGCCCAGCGCTGCTTCGCACCACGCGATGGGGCCTGTGACGGCCCGGGGCACGGTGGAAAAAAGGTAAATGCTGTCATACATGTTCAGTAAGCGTGCTGTCCAGCTTGGCTGAGCATCTTTTTACGCATAGAGAGAGAGGAGAGCGTCATCCGCAATGGGGCTGGGGAGCGGGATGTACAACGTGTAGGTTGCGGGCGCGGCTTTTCGTATTGTGTTCCCCGTCGGGTACATGTTTGGGTTCGTTTGTCTCGAGGTTGGTGCCCGGTGTGTCTCGCTCTGTGCGCATATGTAAACAAGAAGCGCACTCGTGTGTCAGGGTTAGGGTGCGTGCGCATATGTGTGTTTAGTGGGTGCTTGGGTGTGTGTGGGCAGTCGAAGAAGGGCAAACGTTGTTTGAATATGTCGATCTGCGGCGTTTGCCCTCATAGAGGAGACGGTGAAGGGAAAAATAAATGAAGCAGGCTGCAAGTGTAGGCACTCGTTCACAACGAAGCAAACGGGAAAAAACGAAAAGGGGCGGAGGCTGGGGCGGAACGATGCATATCCGCTGTGTACCGGAGGACATCTGTTTTCCCACTTTCACCACCTTAGCAGGTGATGATGAGATTCTAGTACTGACCCTCATGAGGAGAGTGCACGGAGTTCAGTGATGCGACGGGCTTTGTATGCCCTTCTATTTTTTCTCTGCACCTTCCAACCTTCCTCGCTTGCCGTCGATGCCTCTCTTTCATATTTCTGCCCACTGTTTGGGGTGTTTGTGTGCGTGCGCGTGTGTGGGCCGGTTCCTCGGAACGCTGAGCGCAAGTGGTGTTTTGAAAGGTGAGGACACTCAGAAGGGAGATAGATCAAGGCGACCCCGCCCACATACATTAGTGAAGAAAGGGTTCCTTACCCAGTGCACCCATCCACGCCCAAGCACGCACATGTGCGTACGCTGCCCTTTGCTAGAACCTATTCTTTTTTTGTTGTTGTGGTTCCGCATACAGTGAGACCCGCATTAAGCACATTAATCCCCCTCACCAACGTATTGTATACAACAGCCACAGCAGTCTTCCACTCGTGCTCTTTGCCGGCATCATTGTCCTTTCACGCACCCTCGATTTCCCGGCGGCAAGATGGCGGCGGCGATTGTGCGCAGGATCCGCATACGGCAAGACCTGCGTACCACGTCGGCGTTTGAGCGAGACATGAATGACATGGTGGCACAGGACTTATACGAGCAAATTCTCCTCAGTAGCATTCGCAGCGGCAGCGACCCGAATGCAAAGGCAGTGGTCGAGGTGTACGAGGGCTACGTGGAGCCGAGCTACGACCCGGTGAAGGGCGCGAGCGTGGCTGCGAGCCATCGACAGGCCATTCAGGAGATCTACAAGGAGCGCGAAGTTATCATCCGCACCCTGCGCTCCTCAGAGGAGCACCGCGAGCTTTCTGCCTTCGACCGGCTTCTGCGAGAGACCGAGTTCTACACCGGCGTTCGGGAGTGGACGGGGGCATCGGCGCGCGGCCCGCGCAGTCGACTGTACCGTCACTCCAGGCACGACAACGAGGAGGATTCGACCGGGTTCGACATGATGCACCTGACGGAGACGCCGTCCTACATCCGCGGAAAGCTGCGCCCGTATCAGATCGAGGGCGTGAACTGGTTGCTCAGCCTCTTCTCGCGCGGCGTGAATGGGATTTTGGCAGATGAGATGGGGCTGGGCAAAACCTTCCAGACCATCGCCACTATCGCGTACCTCAAGTTCACTTTAGGGATGCCGGGCCCGCACCTGGTCGTGTGCCCGAAGTCTGTGATGGGGAACTGGTACCGCGAGTTCAAGCACTGGTGCCCTGGGCTCTTGGTGTACAAGTTCCACGCCTCTAGCGATATTCGGCCAAGCATCGTCAAGGCTCACTTGCACCCTACCGATCGCATCAAGTACGACGTCATTGTGACGACCTTTGAGATGGTTCTGGATGAGCTCAACTTGTTTAAGCGCATTGCGTGGCAGTACTTGATCGTCGATGAGGCTCATAAGCTGAAGAACGAGGAGGGGCGTGCCCATACGGCGCTGGACTCCCTGCACACGTCGCACCGACTCATTATCACCGGCACGCCTCTGCAAAACAACCTCAAAGAGCTATGGGCGCTGCTGCACTTCCTGGCACCACGCTTGTTCAGCGACTCTGAATCCTTCGACACGTGGTTCGACACCGCGTCGGGCCAGCAGGACGCCAACGTCATGTCAAACCTGCACAAGATCCTCGCTCCCCTCATGATTCGTCGTCTCAAGGCTGATGTGAGCACTGGCATTCCGCCAAAGAAGGAGATTTACGTGTCGTGCCAGCTCTCCAAGAAACAAAGAGAGTGGTACATGAACGTCCTTGCGAAGGACGCCGAGGTGCTGAACAAGGCTGGCGGCAGTGTTGCCTCTCTGACGAATGCCATGATGAGTCTTCGAAAAGTGATCAATCACCCTTACCTTATGGACGGCGGCGAGGAGGGGCCTCCGTTCGTCACGGATGAAAAGTTGGTGAGAACGAGTGGCAAGATGATCATTCTGGACAAGCTGCTGCACCGATTGAGGGCTGATGTGCAGGGCAAGCACAAGGTGCTCATCTTCTCTCAGTTCACCTCGATGCTTAACATTTTGGAGGACTACTGCAACATGCGCGGCTTCATGTACTGTCGCATCGATGGCAACACCAGCGGCTACGACAGAGATTCCCAGATGGCATCTTTCAACTCCCCCTCGAGCGACTATTTCATTTTTCTGCTATCCACCCGCGCTGGCGGTCTCGGCATCAACCTTCAGGCTGCGAATCACGTCATTCTGTACGACTCCGACTGGAACCCGCAGATGGACTTGCAGGCGCAAGATCGCGCGCATCGCATCGGCCAGAAACGTAGCGTCCGCGTCTACCGCTTCGTCACGGACGGTACGCTGGAAGAGAAGATGTACCGCCGAGCTCTAAAGAAGCTCTACCTGGATGCGGTGGTGGTGCAGCAGGGCCGACTGCAGTCGAAGGCGACGAATCAGGCCTCCAAGGAGGAGCTGCTGTCCATGATCAAGTTTGGCGCCGAGGAGATTTTTAAAACACGTCACGAGGACGTTACGGAGGCCGATATCGATCGTCTACTCGATGAGGGAGAGACGATCTCGAACCAGCTGACGAGCGAAGCCAAGCAGCAGGTGCAGATGTCCCTCGCCAGCTTTCAGCTCGGTGCGGAGGAGGCGAATATTTACGACTTTGAGGGCGTAAGCTACAAAACCGGCGCAGAGTCGCGGATTTTGCACGTCAGGCTGAGCTCGCCGGTGAGCCAAGGGGAGTTGCAGGCACAGTGCTCGCAGCATGGAGAGGTGATCAAGGCCGTTCTGCACCCCAACCTGAGGGAGGCGTTGGTGTACTTCCGCTCAACCAGTGGGGCCATGGAGGCCAAGGCGAAGCTGCCCTACGAATCGGCCTTCGCTAGCCGAGACTCGCAGACAGTGGTGTCAAGTGACATGATTGCGGAGTGCATCGGCGTGGGCGAGAAACTGGGCCGCGGCCATCGCATGCGTGGACCGGTGCAGCTCTTCACCGAGGCGGATGTAGAGTCTATGCAGAAGAAGGTAACCAAGGGACCGCCGCTGAAGCTGCCGAAGCTCCCCAAGTTTCACCCGTACCAGCTGTACAACGCGAAGCGGCTGACGGAGCTGCACAACACGGAGGTGGCGCTGATGGTACGCAACTGGAAGCGCAAGTACGAGGAGAAGAGCGACGCGCAGAAGAGCAAGGAGAACAACGAGGAGGCTGGCGACGAGGCCGAGGACGAAGACGAGCTCCTGACCGAGGTGGAGCAAGAGGAGCGAGAGCGGCTGATGAGCGAGGGCTTCCCGACCTGGACCTTCTACGAGTACCGCTCGGTAGTGTCAGCCCTTACCAGCGGAAAGATGGATCTCACCGACTACACTGCCATCGCTGCTGCAGTGGGTGGAACCAAGACGGTGGGCGAGGTGCGTGACTACGTGGTTGCCCTGCTGGAGCGTGGTGAGCAGTGCATCAAGAAATTCGCCCTCGTGGAGGAGCGCATCAAGAAGGCGAGGGTGAGGCGCGAAGCGAAAGAGAACGTCTTCAAAGCTGCCAAGTGGAAGGTGGAGACGTGCGAGCACCCAGAGAAGGAGCTCACCTTTAAGGCGCGCGGCAACGTAGCACTTGATCGGGAGATCTTTCTCATGGCCTACGAGACTGGGTTCAAGGCGAACAACACGAGCGAGCTGGTGCGTACTCGCCCCCAGCACATCTTCAATGTCTGGTATCAGTCCCGCCCTGACGGTTTCTTTAGCAAGCGTTTGCACACGTTGATGAAGTCAGTGCAACGGGAGTGGGAGAAGCCGGCGGAGGATGACGGCGCCATGCCAAGTAAGAGTCGCCGTCGCCTGGAGATTTGAGCGCATTGCTTTCTTTCCTTCATGATTGCGTTCCGTTGCATCGCTGGCAATCGTCGAGACTCGGACACCGGTCTTCAGCTGCGTCGCCGGCGTCTGATGACACGCACCGATGCTGGACTGCATTCGCGATGCCACGCCCGTCTCAACCCTCCCTCATTCCTCCCTCCTTTATTTACCTGGCGCTTTACAAGACGCGGAAGTTATCAAACAGTGAAGCGCAGAGAGAGAGGGAGAAGTATTGGGGTTAGGGTAGGCTCCCACATGACAGTGCTTGGCATCCGCGTGCGTGCGTGCGTGCGTGCGTGTGTGTGTGTGAGGCAACAAGTGGGAGAGGCTTTGTGTACTGTGCGTTTACCCGCGCTGTTTTTGTGCTTCTTTCTTTCCTCTCTGACGTGGCAGAATTCACCTCCTCTGTTTCCCTTCTCGCTTTGTACCCTTGCAACGGAGTACATGCTACGGTACAGGGGCGCGGAGGAGGGATGGAGGACGCCAACGTCTAACTTCTCTTCCCCTGCCCCCCTCCTCCCCGCCTCCCACTGAGAACAGAAGAAACAAACAAAGCGCTGGTCTTGTCGGGGTGGTGACCATGCGAGTACATGGCGGTGCTTCTTCCATTGTGCGGCGTCGCGCATCCGTCCACCTCCTTCTCTCCTGCCCAGGCTCCTTCTTTTTTTTCGCACACGCGTCAGTCACGGGCGCCTGATGGCTCTTCTCCCTCACCCCCACCCCACCGGCATCTCATTGCGAAAGAGTGCTGCCGCTCTCTTGTAGAGGAGAGCGGGGGGGTGGGTGGGCTCTCAGCTGCTTCTGTCGGGGCAGCTTCTGGCCGCGACGTACGGGTGTATATATATGTGTGTGTGAGGCGGAGTAGATCTCTTTTACTCCCTCTTCTGTTGGGGAGAGTGTCAACTGGTTTTAGCCATCTTGTCTGTGAGTTCCAGTCGGTCCCACCCCGACCAGTGGCCCCCCCATCATGTCCGCGACCGCGTGAGGCATGACGGATGGGGAGGGGCGGGGCCTGGAGTTTAGTGGAAGGCATGCAAAGGAAAAGCACCAATACCGTGGAAGTGGAATACAGAGTTCAGCTCCCTCCCTTAGGCCTTCCTGGCGATGTCTAGCGCCTTTGCGACACCATCCCCCGTTCGACTAGAAAATGGGGATGGGGCCCATCAACTGGATAGCTTACCTTCCTCTCTTTCCCTTTCTCCCTGCTCTCCCGCTAGTGAGGGCGGGGAATATTCACATACTTGCTCTCTCTCCTCTGCGCCTTTGTTTTTATTTTCCTGCAGCTCAGCTGCCGTTATGCTACGTGGCGAAAGAGCGTGTTGACAAGCAGCTGTGCAGCGTGGACGAGAACGTCGTTGGGCTTTATGGAGAGTGCCATAGCACAAAGCGGAAAAGTCGGCGCTCTCCCGATTGCACCGAAGAGAGGGGCGATTTCATCACCTTGACGTCATCAGCACACAGTTGCGCAGCGGAGGCAAACTCCTCTTGCCCTGGTATACTTGTTGAGCGCAAACCGCAGAAGCCTGCTCTCACACTAGTCCCACCGCACAACTCCTCTTTGGTGCTGATTCCCTCTTTTTCTCGTCATGCGCCAGGTGTGTATTCGTGATGTCCCCTCGTCATATTTATCGTTCTCTCTCGCTTTCTTATATTCTTTCTCTCCTCTTTTCGTTCTTCTGTGCGTCTCACCGTTTCGTCTCCCCTGTTTTCACGCTGCACCTGATACTTTCCGTCTGATGGTGGTGGTTTTGGGTGATGCCACCTCCATAACCACCAACGCGGCGTTTTTCTCCACACTTCTGCCATGTTCCCCGCTCACACCCACACCCACACACACACATACACCAACCCACGCTTAATCTAAACGAGGTTTCTCCCCTGCAGGTTCGTGGAAGGAAGGGACGATCAAGCAAAGCAAACACACTTGACAACCCCTCAAAACCCACCAACCCACAAAGAAGGTGCTAGAGTCGCTCATCTCCACTTCTTCTCGTAGCCGATTCCGCCGCTACTGCTGTGTTGGCGATACAGCGTTACTCTCTGATTTATCTTAGTATTGGACTCAGTGCTCACAGTGCTGCGTCGCTCTCTCCTTCCCCTCTCCCTCCATCTGGTTTAAGACTTCTGCCGCTTTGATTTATTGATTATCTTGCTGCGTCCTCTCTTTTACTTGTGTCTTGGCGTCTGTGCTGCTTCATCACTGACTCCTATCATCCGCTGGCTCGCCCCCCCTCCTCCTCCCCCCTTCCCTTCCCCTTCCCTTCTCTCTTTGTTACTTAGACTGGGGACTCGCTCTTGTTCGTCGTTGTGCTATTCTGCGTGTGTCCGTGTGCGCGTCGACGAGATTGCTGTGCTTTTCCTATACCTCCCCTTTGTCAGCTGCGGGTTGCCATTTCTTTTTTTTTTGCGTACTGTTGTGTTGGATTGAGCTGTGTGTGCGTGTGTGGATTTCGATTGTCTCATCTCGCTAGAGGAGGGGGGGATACGCTCGCCGAAGGATTGTCGTGCGGCCTTCTTTTTTTCCTTTTGCTTCATTCACCTGTCGCGTACACAGAAAGTAGAGAGCAGCATCAGCAGCAGGTACGCATTGGGCATGCCTAGCAAGAAAGGAAAAAGAAAGGAAGACGAGCACCACTTCCCGCATCCACCCCCCTGCCACAACGATCGAAACACACACACGCACACACGCACACAGGCGTGTTGGCACTTCTAATTGTAGCCCTATATATATATATGTATGCATGCGGGTGTGTGAGTGTGTGTGTGTGTGCAGGTGTACATGTACCTCGCCAAATTGTAGAAGGTAAAACCGGTTTTGCACTTGTTTAACCTGCTCATCTCTTTGCCCTGCCCCCAAATCCACGTTCCGCACGCGCTTTTTGACTTCTCTCTTTTTTTTTTCGGTGTTCGTTCCACGTTGCCATTTTCGAACGAACTGGGTTTCCTTACGTTTTATTGTTACTGTATCTTCCGCGTGGAAGTTTCTAACGGACACTTGGCGCAGCCACTTTTTGTATCGACTCTGCCATTTTATACACAAGCCCACGGAGAATTACTCGAGCTGACTTTGGATTGTCACTGTTTCTGTCCAGGCGTGCTGCACCCAACACCTTGTTAGTGGGGGCGGGGGAGGGGGCACCAAGCTTGTGTTGCACGCGAACCTGGCCTGTATGTGTGTGTGTGCGTTATCTAGCACCCCCTGAGCCTATTCAACAGCCATCTCACCGTGCGCACGTGGCGCCATCTGTTTCACCTCTTTTTGTTCTGCTGAGCCCTGCGCGTCGACGTGTTCTCTCGTTTGTGTTGTGCACTTTATCGCTTTGCACTGTCCGATATCTGACCTTTACTCGTTGCTGCGACAGATTTTGTTCGTTTTTCTTGCTCGATAGGCACCAGATATGTCCAAGGAGGCGGCCAAGACTCCGAGGGAGGATGGCGGCATGGAGAGGAAGGGTGACGGCAAGGCATCGAAGAAGCTGATCGGCGGTCACATCGAGCTCGGCCACGTGCTCGGCGTTGGCGGTTTTGGCAAGGTCTACAACGCGTACGATGTGACAAAGAAGGTGCATGTGGCAGTGAAGATGATTAACAAGGCGCTGGTGCGCAGCAGCGGCATCCAGTCCTACGTGGAGCGCGAAATCGAAATGATGCGCAAGATGAAGAACCAACATGTGGTGCGTCTTCTGGAGGCCATCGAGACGTCCAAGGCGTACAACCTTGTCATGGAGCTGGCCCCGAACGGGGAGCTTTTCGACAAAATTGTGGACTCAAAACGCTTCGACGAGGAAACAGCGCGCAACTACTTCCAGCAGCTCATTTGCGCCGTGCACTACTGCCACCGCATGAACATCGTCCACCGTGATCTGAAGGCTGAGAACTTGCTGCTCGGTGAGAACAACGTGCTAAAGGTGTGCGACTTTGGACTCTCCCGCTACACGAAGGAGGGCCGTTTCAACGACCACGAGGTGCTCTTTACCTCTCTGGCAGGCAGTATTGATTACCAGGCACCCGAGGTGCTCAAGGAGCGGGGATATGAGGGGGATTCGTGCGACATGTGGAGCTGTGGCTGCGTCCTCTTCTTCATGCTCTGCGGCTACCTTCCCTTCACGGACCGCTCAGACGGACTCACACGCAAGCGTATTATGAGCTGCCAATACAATAGGACAAGTCGCTATCTCCCAGAGCAGGCTGCCGATCTCATCGCTCACCTGCTAGTCCCCTTCCCCTCCGCCCGCTATACGACCGCGGATGTGATTCAGCACCCATGGTTCCGTGTCAACCTCGATCCCAGCATGTTCCCTGACGACAATGTGGTACCAACACCGATGAGCCCACTTGGCAGCGGCGAGTTCATTCAGCGCGTCATCACCCCTCAGCTCAGCACCGGTAGCTTTGGTGCGGCCCCGTCACCCACCACCAGCAAGGCAGACGAGATGCACCAGGCATTCCAGAGCTGCAACATCACGGGTGACGGCTTCCTCAACAAGGAGGAGGTGCGCGACGCCCTCATAAAGCTCAATGACGGTAATCAGGTGACGGAGCAGGAGGTGAAGGATTTCATGAGCAACTTCCAGGTGGACCAGGAGGGCCGCATTACGGAGGAAGAATTTGTGATGGGGTGGACAAAGCACCAGAACAACCTTGGCTCAAAGTACGACCTCTCCAAGATGGCACACCTGTTCCACTACGACTTAGAAAAGGAGTTCCTGCAAGTAGTGCGCCAGGCCTTCGATTCGATCGACTCCGAGCACTCGGGCATCATCACCAAGGAGAAACTCAAGAGCTTGAACTTGGGCCTGACCGACAAAGATGCTGAGTCTGCATTCTCTTCGGTGGACACGGAGCACAAGGGCCTTTCCTCCCTTACTTTCGAGGGCTTCGTGTGCCTCTGCTTGAAGTACGACTTCTTCAAGAACCACCCACTCGCCATCCGCTTGCGCCGACTAAATGCCTTCTTCGAGGCCACTGAGCACGCCGCCTTCCGTGCTTCGCTGAACACCGGTTACACGGTTGCCGGCCAGCGCGAGGTGATCAAGGCGCTCCTCCTGAGCAAGCAGGAGTCTCTTTCCACCACCTTCGAGGAGGGCGATGGGAACGGCTTTCTCTACGGTACCTACACCCAAGACTCCAAGAAGGTACTGGAGATCGGCGTGCGGCTGCTCCCCGCGGCAGCCGGCTATACCAAGGTAATTGTGTACCGCATTGGCGGGAAGACCATTGAGTTCCACAAGTGGTTTCTCGACCTGCGACGACTAATGAAAGATGAGCTGCTACGCTGCGAGGAGGACACGGCCGTGAAGGGCGAGCCGGAGTTGATGTAATTCGGTTTCTCTTGTCTTTCACTGCTCGGTGGGTTTTATTACCATTGCACTCTTTGAGCATCCCCCCTCCCCCCTCCTCACGTGAAACCGCGTTGTCCTCCGGATTTGGTGTGGCCTTTCTCTCTCTCCCTCTGTTTGTGCGCGTATGTGGACAAACCTGGGCTTTGTCTCTCTTTCCTGTTACTGTTGTTGTTGATCTTTGCAAGCGTTCAAGCACCGCGACATCACGTAGTTTTACCTCGTCTTTGCTTGGCTCTGCTTTTTCAAAAAGAAAACAAAAACATTCTCGTGTACTGGACTCACCTTGTTGACGGGAGGGACACCTCGACACGTGGTATCAGAGTCCAATACCCCGCCCTGTGCGGGGGAGAAGCCAGGCAGAGCCCCTATCCCCTGCCAATGCCGCGCCGCATCTGGTGGTGGCAGGGTCAAGCGCCTGCGACGTGGGGGCGGGGTCCGAGCGATGCATCGCTGCTGATGCCGGCGGCCAGGTCGTGGGTGGCGCTGCGTCGGAGCGGGCTGCGACTGTGCAGCGGGTTGCGCCGTGCATGCTATATGGGCGGGGTGTCAGCGCGACTCGACTGCGGCCCGCCCGGCCCTCGCTGGCTCCTGGTGTGTGGCGCCTGGGCCGCCCCGAGGGGTGCGCCGGGTGGCGGCCGGCATGATATGAGCGGCTGCGGGGCTGCCCGCGTAGAGGAGGCTGGTGGAGGTTGAGGCAGGGCCCGTGCTGAGATGGCTGCGTCGGCGCATGGCTGTGATGCGTGTGCCCAGCGCTGCTTCGCACCACGCGATGGGGCCTGTGACGGCCCAGGGCTAGCGTGCCCATTCCGTCCATGCCGTAAAGGCGGAGAATAGACATTATGTGAGGATTGACGGGCTCATACATCGTTTCATCGTTTCCCCCCTTGTTCCTAAACAAAAGAGCAATGACTAATTGTCAGGCAGTCTGCTTCGATGAACGTGGCGAGAGAGAGGAGAAGTCCCGGGGTGCCGGCGTGGGAGGCAGGGGCCGGGCGAGGCGACTGTGGCACTGCGGTGAAGGACAGCGGGGATGCGAAGGCGACTTTGGGGCGCTGTCGGGGGTGGTTTCTCGAAGAGGAAAACGGAGGGAAGGAAGAGGAGGACGGGCAGATGGAGTGGACGCTTCCCGTTTCCCTCACCCGAGACCGGAACGCCCCCCCTCCCCCAACTCTCTACTTTATGACTCACGCACGTACTTCCGCAGACTCGCCGTCAAGAAGCACACCATCGTCTTTCTGTTCCTTACGCCGTACCCCAGTCAACTGGAGGTCCGCCTTTGCGTGGTAGCTTGGTCTTTGAAGTTAACCCCCCTCTCTGTTTATCTATCTCTATCTCTTTCGCTGCGTCTCTCGTTCTCTTCTGCCACCTTCCCCCCTTTCTTTTTACTGAGTCCTCACTAGTTGCGCGCAGGCATCTACCGTTTTGTACTTCTGTATGTATGTGTGTGTGTGTGCGGTCGTTGTTCGCTTCCTGCCCTTTCACATCCTCTTGAATGGTCGCGTGCTGGGCGTCTTTGTTGGTGCGCGCGCTTGTGGTGTGTTTTGGCAGCTTTCCACGAAGAACACTGATCACGCAACAGAAGGGGGAGGGAGGGGGTGGGGTGGGGAATGTAGACTGTTGAAGAGAACGAAGGGGGAGACCGGGATACTACAAAAGGGGTGAGAGAGCGAAGGGGAGAGGAGGGATGGTGGGATGCAACTCTGCCGAGACGCATACACAGACACACGTCAAATATTGTCTTGCAATGACTGCTGTGCTTATATATATATAGTCCTCCTCTGTATGTGTGTGACCAGGGTCACCCTCCGTCTCTCTTTCTCTTTCCGTCGAATTCTGCACCTGCGCATCCTCCTCCTCTGCTTGTATTTATCTTCAGTCATTTCTTTTTGGTTGGAGAGCAGAAATAAGGTCGACTTCCCCCCCTTTCCCACCCCTCGCACAAAGGCGGCAATGCTCGTTGCATCAGCAGCGGCCCGGATGTTGGCGTATTTTTCTCTTAGGTGATTTACGAGTCCGTGTGTCTCTCTCCGTGGTTGCCTCAAATTCAAAGTACTGAGCGACTATCAAACAAAAAAGCAAGCAGTTTCTTGACTTGCTGCTCACGGGCGTGAGAAAGGGACCGAAAAGGCGGCGCGCGTTACCCGCACGCACACCCTTGATCCCTGGCACGGGTGCTGCTGCTGCTGCTGCTCTCTATCTCTCTTCATTGTAGCGGGTTTGCAGTTGTCACCGATGTCTGTGACACTGAACGCACTCTTTTCTCTGACGGTTTACGGCGCAATGCGCCTGCTTTGTACCCTATCGTGGCGGTGCATCTGTACACCGAGAAGCCACTGCGTTAGGGCATGGTCCTCTCCTCCCAGCTTGTCCGTCACTTTCTCTTCGTCGCTGCCATCTCTCCGAATTTTGTTTGCTTTCGCATAATCCTTCCTCTCTCCTCGTACCTTTTGTACAAAAACACCGCACCTGTGCCAGGGGTGTGTCTTGCCATCTTTCTCTTACTCTCACCCTGCCGTCCGCCACCCCCCCTCCCCCTCCTCCTTGTCGAGCGGGGTCTCTTTTTTCAGTTCGCTACTCGGGGGTTTTCCAGCGAAGACCGGTCGAGCATCATTTAGCGCCGCGTGCGACAGCTACTCAAGATTCTCTGCAATCATGAGCACCGGCAAGATTCTTTTGTCCACCAAGAAGCAGAAATATGCGGTGGTGGCGTCGAACAACAAGACGCTACTGTCCCGCGATGATCTCCGCTCTATCGACCGCTTTGTGGACAAGCGAGTCGTCACGGCGACCTACGCTAATGGCACGCAGCCGCCACCTTCGCACGGGATTCCGGCCCTGCCCTTTGAGAAGGTGAGCGAGAACTGCGACAGCGTTCTGCTGCTGTCAGTGAGTGCAATCGACGAGCGCGAGAGCGCGTTAGATGTGCCGCTGCGGTTTATGGCTCCGGAGGAGTATCATGCCCCAGGCCTGGAGGAACCACCGACGCGACTGCCACTCGCACGGCGTATCGTGGCCCTCCTGCAAGGGGTTACTAGTTCGATGGTCTCGTGGCGTTACACACCGCCGGTGGCGAAGGATTACACGGTGACGGAGATTCAGATCACGAAGGACGCGGAGGCCCGCGCACATTCCTCGCTTCGTGCCGGCAACAAGAGCAAGGCGGCACACCTCTTTTGTGTATCCGGGTGCTTCCACTACAACTACGGCAACATGGAATGGGCGGTGAGGTGTTTCAAGAAGGCGCTTAGCTTAGCAGAGGAGCTGGGGGATATTCGGTGCCTTGCGTTCTGCCACAACATCTTAGGCGTCTGCTTCTACCGCTTGGGAGAGTACAAGATGTCACTTGTGCATCACAAGAAGCAGGAGGCACTTGGCGGCAGCTACGCTCGCGCCGTGGCAGAGATGAACATGGGGGTGAGCTACGCCGCCCTCAGCGAGCTCGAGTTTGCCCAGCAGGCGTTCGAGGACGCACTGCTGAATGCTCGGGAAACGGACGACTCGATGCTGCTCACTATCGCACTCGGGAACGTAGGGCTCGTATCGCTGCGTATTGGCGATATGCGCGCCGCGCAGCTGCACCTGGAGCAGTGCCTGGAGCAGTGTAGCATAGCAGGTGACAAGAGCGGTGCCTCCTTGTGTCTGCTCCTCCTCGGCGAGGTGTACTCGCTCATCCACGACCACCAGCACGCGCTGTTCTACTACAAGCACGCCTACCGCCTTGGCGGCGAGGCCAACAACCCGGATGTGGTGAGTATGGCTCGCGTCAGTATAGGCATCGCACAAGGCAACTTGGAAATCCGCGACTCCGTGCTGAGAGAGGCAGCCTTGATGGGAAAGACGAACAGCGTGCAGAGCATTGTGAGTCAGCTACCTCAGTAGAGGCGATGCGGGCCGGGAAAGGGAGGGAAAGGGTGGACACGAGGGGCGCTTCGAAGCGAAACGCGAAAAGGGTTAGGCCTACTAGCCCACCTCACCGATACCCTCCTCGCCATCATCCGCGTGGTTTTCTCTGTCCGGTGCAGGGAAGACATTGTCAAGCGTGGACGGCTGACCACCCCACGGCAAAAAAGAAAGATGGGGGATGTGAAGCGTTGCTGCTCCTCTGCTCTCCTCGCCCTTCGCTTCCCCTCTCTCTGTGCTCTTGTGGTGAGTGTGGTGTGGCGCCTCTCCTTTTCGCCCTCGGCTACACGTACGCGTGTGCGCCCATCTGGCGCATCAGCCCTTTTGTTGTTCTTTCTTTCTCTGCTTGGCATGTGCGTTGTAGCGGATTGCGTTACACTGACAGGACGCTGCGGTTGGCTGCTCTGCGCTACCTGTGTTGAACAGCTTGAATTCATGTATATTTTTCCTCGGGAGCTGGCGGGCGGGGGGTGGCGCAAGAGTCCGTGTGTGCGTGCGAGTACGCCGTACTGTGACGGAGGGGATCGCCATGTGTCTGTCCTCTCCTCTTTTACCGCTGTGCGCATTGGGTGGAGGCCTCTGCGCATCCGCCATTTCTCTGTGACGTGTTGGTACGCAATATGTTCTACTGATTACTGTTCCTCCGACCCTTTTATTTGTGAGCCCGATGCACCTGGGTATGCACCCTCTCTCCACCCCGTCGCTGAGACGACACACTTGTGCCTCTGATGATGGGGAACAGCATGGTCGGCTCATCTCCTGATCAGAATGCTCTCCGCGCACCGTTGTAGAAGAGCGGCGAAGGTGAAGTGGCGGGGAGGCGATGTCTGTTCTTACTTTCGAGCAGCACCGCAACAGATGGCACAGCGCCGCCGCCGCCTCCGCCGTCCACGTCTGCTGCTGCGTCCTCGATTGTTTTTCATTGGTCTCAACGGAAAGCGATACTCCACATGACGAACGCGTGTGCGTGCGCGCTTGTGTGTGCCGCTGGTTGCCTTGACACGTTGCTGCGCTTCTCCTTTCCGCTGTCATCCACGTCTCCCTCTCGTCTCTCGTCTCCCTTCTCGATCGCGCTTCACACCCCACCGTCGCCGAGTCTCCGAAAGAGCTACAGTTTTGTACAGTTGCTTCACAGAGTCTGTCAGACAGTAGCGCCGGTACGATATGGGAACCCCGAGGCTGACTGCGCTCATCTCTCGCTGCCGCAAGCCGATCTTCACGGCAGCGGAAGATGTCGCTCTGACTTCGGCAGCGCTGCTGAACCTTACACTCTACCTGGACGCCCGCGAGACACGAGAGTGCCTTGTGCCACTGAAAAAGTTTGCGCGGCATAGCCCTGAGACTTTACAGGCAGCATTGGACAGCACCGATGTGAGCCCAGAGGTGGCCGACGATGGACGGCGTTTTGCTGCTGTTTCGCGCGTTATCCCAACATCCAAGTCTGCAGTGGCGACGGTGCTGTGGTCACGAGTCGTCAGCACCACCACCCGCGCCTTGGAGACCGGTGTGTGGACCCCGTCCGACCTGCGGGTGATAATAAATCACATTCGCCGGTTCAGCGCATACGACGCGGCCTTTGTGGAGTGTGCCGCTCGCTATGCCGGTGCGGGTATTCCGTGTGCCAGCGCCGATGACCTACCGGCGCTTGTGTCGATCGTGACGTCCCTACCTGAGCTAGTAGCGCACCCGACGAGGCTGCTGGACGCTGCTGGGGATCGAGCTGCGGTCCTCGCAGGGTCTCTTACCCCTGGCGCGGTTGGGCACATCTGCGGTCAATTGAATCGCAACCTTTGCACCAACACAAATGCCGTGATTGCGTTTCAGGAGGAAGCCGGCCGGTGCGCGGAGATGGGCGATACTTTCACGGCTGTGCAGCTGATGTGTTTCGTGGCACGGCACAAGCCTGCACTTATCAGCGGGGAGGCGGTGGTGTGGCTGATGGAGCGTATCACTGGCGAAGAACTGGACGTGAGGTCGCTAGAAAACTTGTGCAGCGCTGTGGTGCACTTGCCGTTTCCAGTGCGCACTGCGCTTCGGCAGGAGCTGATGGAGTTTGTGGAATTCTTGTCCTTGCAGGCCCGCGAGCTGCTGCAGCAGGTCCCTGCGGCACAGGCCGGGCTGAGCGGGTGCCACGACGCTGATGCAATTCAGTACTTTGTATCGCATGTCTTGGAGCTGAGCGTGATGCTTCGCACCTACCCGGATCTGCAGTGGCCGCCCGAGTTTCTCGCTGCTGCGGACGCGTGCGCCGCCAGTGTGGAGCCGCTGCAGGAGGCGCTTCTATCTGCGGAGAGCTCGCCGGTGGGGCTTATGGTGCGGCTGTTAGAGGCACCAACAGATGAGTGCAAGCGGGTGGGCCTGGGAATGCTGCGCGAGGCGGCGAACCAGTGCCAGTCCTTTGCGACCCTTCAAACATTTCGATTTCTTCTTCTTATGGGCGACCACGGCCTGCAGGACGTGGGCACTTCCCGCTACTTGCGCGACCAGTTTGCGAAAACGGCTGCGGATGTGCCGCCTGTGCAGTTGAGCGTGGCGCTGCGCTGCCTCGGCGTTGCGACGGCTGGTGCGGCAGCGCAGGGTACCAGCGGCGCAGACGAGCCCCGCACCACCGTAGAGGGCGCCGCGAGCGATGCCGACGTTGACGATGAGCTGGAGCGCGAACGTCTCGGTGCCTTTCTGCAGTTCTGCGTGGAGTTGTCGCGCAAGCACCTCTCTCAAGGCGCGCCACTAAGCTGTGTGCTGGCTACGACAGAAAACTTGCATCGCCTCGGCTGTCGCGACACAGCCTTTTTCGCCGATGTGGCGGCGTACATCGCAGCCAAGCGCACAGCTGCACCGGCTGAGAAGGAAAGCGCCGACACTGCCACGGCGGTGTGCGCCGCTCTTGGCGAGGACTTGCTGAGGGAGTACCCTGAGGTGCGCGAGTTCTTGCTGGACGTGGCGCAGCGCGGTGTGAGGGGGGAGTCCGCCATGCCGCCGACCCAGTGGATGAACCTGCACGACCCCTCGAATGCTCTCACCTCCCTGACGGAGCAACAGCAGGAGAGCTGGGACATTGTGGAGGAGATGGTGCGCACCCGCTCGGACGACGTGGATGCGCTTGTTCGGCTGGCGGAGAAGTACATGGAGCTGCTACCGTTCGCGCGCCCCGATGACCACAAGTACTTTTTTGGCGTGTGCGAGGAAAAGGTGCTCAAGCAGGATAAGCTGCTGAAGAAGTGCCTGGACACGATTGTTGACAGCGGTGTCGTGAACCGTCTGTCCGCGCAGACGATTGCGTCGATCTTGCATAGCCTCGCTGCGATCCGATTCGAGTACTTTGCATCCGTGAAGTGCTTCATGTCAAGCATCAGTGATGAGCAGTGGCTTTTGATGGAGGCTGCGCCGCTAGTGCAGATCCTCACCGGCATGGATAAGCTCTCTCTCCGCACACCGGCGGTTCTGCGCCGCATTGGTGGACGTCTGATGGAGGTCTGCCGCTTCCTGACACCGTTGGACACTGCGCAGGCGATTCATGCACTGCAGGCGCTGGGCCACAACGATGCCGTGCTGCTGGGAAAGCTTGCCGCCCACGCCGCGGCGTTGGCGCGACGATTCGACGAGGCCAGCATGGCAGTGCTCTTCAGCACACCCTCAATCCACAGACTGATGAGCACGCCTGAAGTGGCGCGACCTCTTCTCCTACAAGCAAGTGCGAAGATCCAGTCGCAACACCGGCGTGAGAAGATATCGGCGTGGGTGCGCCGCTCTGGCTTGCCGCGCGAGTTAATCGATGAAAGTACGAGGCGCCTTCAGGTGACGAGCGGGGATGCCAGGCCCTCGGAAGCTCGTCTTCGTCTCACCTAAGGAGGGTGGAGCTATGTAGGCTGATTCACAGGACACGCACACACAGACACACCTATACGCGTACTTGGCGGTTCGGCTTTCGCCGTAGCGCCGCGCTAGAGCCAGTGCAGGTCTGCCTTTCGAGGACTGCTGCACTCTTGGGGCATGGCTGTCGCACTTCACATGCCACAGGTGCACGCCTGAGGCGGTCTGCGCGAGGAGGGGGGGGGCACACTTCGCCTTGCCGACGCTTTCCCTTCCCTCTCACCCTGTCTCGCTGCGCTCTTCACCATCCATTGAAAAAGGGTGTGGCGTGCGAGCTGTGCCTGCGACTGCACCGCCGTACTGAACACTGCTCTGCCTCCCCCCCCTTCGCTGCCTGCCCGCACAAAACGTGTTGATCTGACGCATTTGAGCGCGTACCCCCCCCCCCCCCACACACACACACAGGATCGCATCCTGCCGACCCCGACACGCATAGACAAGACCCCCATACGCAGCGAAATAAACGCACATGATAGAGAACGTGCATGGCCGAAACTAGGGCAGCCGTAGACACACACACACACGCACCTGCTAACATTTTTATTTTCGATTTGCACTCGCCCCCCTCCCCCTTAGCGAAAATGCCGGTCATTCAAACGTTTGTCTCGACTCCGCTTGACTACCACAAGCGCGAAAACCTTGCGCAGGTGTACCGGGCGGTCACCCGTGATGTACTCGGCAAACCAGAGGATCTCGTGATGATGACGTTTCACGACAACACACCTATGCATTTCTTCGGTTCGACCGATCCAGTCGCGTACGTTAGAGTAGAGGCGCTGGGCGGGTACGGCCCTTCGGAGCCGGAGAAAGTGACGTCCATCGTTACAGCGGCTATCACGAAAGAGTGCGGCATCTTGGCTGACCGTATATTTGTGCTCTACTTCTCGCCTCTGCACTGCGGCTGGAATGGCACAAACTTCTAAGCCATCACGGCTACTTCTACCCATGTTGGGATGCTACACTGCAAGTCTTCTAGTGCAAGCAAACAACGAGATTCAAGTACACACGGTGACGCGGTTGCCATCCACATGCGCTATGATGCGGCATTTCCCTGAGTCGTGCCAGGGTCACACAAGCCTCGTTTTTTCTTGTGAGGTGCATCTTTCCCTCCACGCTTCTGTCATCTCCACGCCACTTCTTACCTGAGAGAGTGACGTATGCCAAACAGAGAGAGAATCTGCCTAACATATGACGCTCCCCTGCTGCGGCGCCAGCGTGCCCGAACCTTCCTCTGCGCCTACGCCCCTCCTCCTTCCGCTCGGTACGAAAGCAGCAGCTTCATAACCACAGTTACACACACACACACCAGCACGTCTTTCACCTTTCTGAGAAAATGCCGTTTGTGCAGACGATTGTCTCGGTCTCGCTGGACGACCAGAAGCGCGCCAACCTTTCGACAGCGTACCGCATGATCTGCCGCGAGGAACTCGGCAAACCCGAGGACTTCGTGATGACTGCGTTCAGTGATGCCACCCCGATAACTTTCCAAGGCTCCACGGCCCCTGCTGCTTACGTACGCGTCGAGTCCTGGGGCGAATACCCGCCCTCGAAGCCCAAGATGATGACGCCGAGGATCGCCGCGGCCATCACGAAGGAGTGCGGCATCCCGGCTGAGCGTATCTACGTGTTCTACTACAGCACGAAGCACTGCGGCTGGAACGGCACTAACTTTTGAGCGGGCCCCGTGCCGTGGGCCGGCTGCCCGGGAAGGGGCGACGCCAGGCTTCCCTACGTATTTCTTTTCCAACCCAGAGTTTAGCAAACAAAAAAAAAACAGCTCCTTTGCGCCTCTTATCCGAGGCGCCAAAACGAAGGAAAGGGGTGGTCGCGCAGGGGTAGCTCACCGCGTATTGGGCAGGTGCGTTTTCGGTGCCCCGTTCCTTTTTCCACTTTCTCCTATCCTCCGTTTGCTTCGCGCCTGGGGGCCGTGGGGGCTTTGTTTTCCCCTGGGCTGGGTGCAGTTGGAGAGGGGGCCGTCCCTGCTTCCCGGGGGTGTCTGGCGGGCTGTCTAGGGGGGCCGGGGTGGCGCGCCGCCAGGGCGTGGGGCACAGGGGCCGGCCCAGCGTTTTTTCGACCGCGGGGGAAGCGCCGGCCGGCCGCCCCCCTACCGAAGCGCCCTTCGGTTTTTTGGTGCCAGGAGCAGCGCCGCCGCCACCGCCGGGCTGGCTAACATGGCGTTAATGTCCTTTGTCTTTCCACTCTTGGCTGCCGCGTGTGTCTCGACGCCGGCGGCGATAGTGGAGAGGTAAAGGTGCCCGTGGGACGGGAGCAGCACTGCAACAGATTCAAATGCGATCGCGAAGAGCCGGCACGCCACGCATGGGAGTCGCTCGCCGACAATAAGCGCTTTCTGGTCTGCCGTGGGAAGAACCGGAGGGGCGGCGTGGGAGAGTACTTTGGTTTCTAAGTGCTCGAGCAGCTTCTTCTCCGCGTGGCAGCCCTTCTCCCCAGTCACCAGCACGAACTCACCAATCTGAAACACCCCTGCGACACCCCAGTCAGCGACGGCTGCCTGGAGACTCTCTGGCGTGAGCGTTTCGTTGTTCGTGGCAACGTAGCAGCGCCGTAGAGCGCCGCTGCCTCCATGGGACGATGAGGAGCGGGACGGCACGGCTGCCTTGTCGGCAAGAGCTATCGGCCCATCCTTCGGTATGAGCATCACCTGCACTTCGTCTGCATTGTGCAGGCTGTGATGACACTGGAGATAGTTGTGCAAGGGGTGGACAAGCGCGCGCACGAGGTTGGAAAGGTAGCGATCCAGCATGAAGGGCGAAGAGGAGCGATCGTGCGGCCTCCTCACTCGCTGGTACAGAGCTGGGTGCCGAGTAGTTTTGAGATCAGACGTCTTCATGGTGCCGTGTCGGAGGACGAGCTCGTTGATATTCGCAGTGCCCGCCAAGTCGTAGCGATCAAACGGCATGTCAGGCGTGCCTCTTCGAGAATGCACCTTTGTGTGCTGTGGTTCCCAGCCGTGCTTTGCAGCGCTCACACTCCACACAGCGCTCACGGCATCCCTGGTATCAGCTGCTTCACTTACTGGCGCCGTGCCACAGGGGCGTTTCTCAGTCACTGCTGCCTTTCCGACGCTCTTCGCTGCAGAGCTTGAGTGTGCAGCCGTGGACTTATGCGGGTCTGGCTGGCTCTTCTTCGCGCGCACGCGTACCTCCTTATGCTGCCGTGAAGTTGGTTTTCTTCGTATCATACTTGGAAAGCCCACAAGGGCTCCCTTACGTTCGGCCGAAGATACAGGAAGGTATCGAAGAAAAGGGAGTGACTGGCGGGTGTGGGTGGGTGGGTGGTAGACGATGACAGAGGTGGTGTGCGTTTCACAAGAGAGGTAAAGTGGGAGAAGGAGCCGCATACTTTCCGTGGGCGATGTGCGTGTCACATCGCGTGTATCGGTCGTGGCTCACGGCGACCGCCCCCTCCCCCTCCCCCGGGTCATACGATGAAGGCGGGGGGAGGAGAGGCTGATGCTGGGCAGAGGTGCCGACTCCCATGAAGCAGTTGTGACGTTCAGATGGAGCAGAAGTCGTTTTGCTCCTCTACTTGGTTGTTGTTATCCAGCGGAGCTGGGGCTGCATAGAGAGAGGGCGCAGGGAAGGGGGGCCCATCCCAGGAGGGCTCAAACGGCGAGTACGGGACTCAGACACGCACGTGGCGAAAAGTGAAACGCTCGATGGTCAAGGGATATGCACTCACGAGAAAGAGGCGGGCACAACCGACACAGAACAAGAAGTCAGCCTGCAAGGTAGATGGCGACAAGAGACAGGAAGGCCATGCGCCCCCCATCGCCAAAAGTGCAACCAAACAACGGATGAGGGACAGACGAGCTGCCGAGGAGGATTGCGCGAACAAGTGTGAGAGCTGCGAGAGTCGCAAAAGGACAGGAGAGGGTGAGAAAAATAAAAGTGCAACAAGGAGCCTCGTGCGTACTGGGAGGAGACAGACAGCAAAGAGGTTGAAAGGGTAACACATGGACATCTCTGTGCGTGTATGTGTGGCGGGAGTGATGTGAAGCGCTTGCGTGTGCTTTTTTGCGTGTCTTGAGGGAGAAGAGCCCCGTTGGGGTCGATAAGCCCGCACACGCCTAATCGCACACCAGGCAGACCGCATTCTTGCCGGGGTGCACGTAGTCCACGGGGTCAGCCACTTGCGCCAGCCGCAACGCTGGCACAGCTTTCCAGCATCTAGCATCTGGATGTTTGCATGGCACGCCCGAAGAGCGGAGGAAATGTGGCAGCAAGAAACCAAAACACAGATGCGCTGCGGCGATGGAGGAAGTTCTGCAGAAGCACGCAGTCGGTTCTGTTTTCTTCCACTTTGTCGGCATAGTGATGCCACGATGAGCCGTTCTTGTCATCACTGATGCGTCCGATGAAAACCAGGCGGCCGTGCAACGTAAGGTGCTCGACAGCCATCCGCTGCAGGGTGCTGCCCACTCTTATCGTACACGATATCAAAGCCGTTGGGGGCCAATCAGCACATGCCTGCCGCCAACTCCTCCCCAGGCTTCTTATAGATGACTTGATCGCTCCAGTTGCTGCGCAGGAATTCGGCCTTCTCTGGCGTGCTGCACGTGCCTGCGACGTATTTGCAGCCGCACTTCTTCAGAAGCTGCACCTCGATGCTTCTGGTGCCGCCACTGGCAGCAGTGACAAGGCCAATGTCCAGCGGCTTCGATCGGCACAGCTCGCGGATAGACACGGCAGCCGTTGGCCCGCTGTAGCCACTGGGACAGTGCACCACCACTGCATCGCCAACGGCGACGCTCTGCCTGCCATCGCTGAAGCAGGACGACCTCACCAAGCGACTCAAGACCAAGGTTGTAAGGCACAGCGTCCTGCGGGCGAGGATGCGACCGCTCCCCATGTGGTCAGGAATCGGGAAAGACGCGATTTTGGTAGCCTTCTGGAAGTCCTTGTGCCCTTCTCGACAACTTGCAGCTTGAGGAACATCTTCCGAATGAAAGCGGGAAGACGAAAGAGAAGGCGAGTTGGAGGAGGGGACGGGGAGCGGAGAGTGGGTAGAGTACGAAGACTGATGCGCTGAGGCACACACACACACACATACACACGCACACGTTTTGTGTGCGTGGGTGTGGAATGCCGGCGGCTACGCACCAACGGAAAGACAGCGTGAAATGGGAAGGGATAGCCCACGCATAGGCGTATGGGGATTTGGGAGCGTGATACACACAGAGACCAGCAAAGCGAGAGAAGGGAAAAGGGAGAGGAGACGGGTTAGGCGAGATGGACGAAGGGGGCCCCGTGCGCGCACTGATGTGGTGTAATGCAACCCAACAAGAGCGAATCGGGAAAAGCAACAAGGAGAGTAGCTACCAAGTGCCCGTTCCGCCACAGCTGATCAAGGCGATAGTAGGAGGCACCGTAAGGCAGTAGCGCAACAAAATCGTTTTTGCAATGACGAGCAGTGTGCTCCCATCCCATGCGTAGGTGGAAAGAAGCGCCTCTCTGACGCGACAAGTGCGCCGACACCTGTCATTGCGGTTCTGTTTTCTTTGAGGAAGGGGTAGGGTGGGGGGGGGGCGAAAACATATCCTTCGCTCATCACCGGCTCCCCATCCCCGCGAGTCTTGGTTTACTTCCCAGTCCAAAACTGCTTTCCCCCTCGCATGAACTTGACCTTCTGGGAAGGGAAGCAGACCGCACGCAGGTACACCATGCACGCACGGGCATCTTTGTCGTGGACACGGACGGCGAAAGAAATGAAGACGCAAGAGAAGTAGAGCTGCGGTGGAGAGAGGAAAAAAAATATATGAAAAGAGAGGCTGATGCTCATATGAGTTACCTTAGTCGAACATGTCCGAGACACCGTCGTTTCGTTCAGCACCACCCACCCTCGCACATGCACGCACGCACGCACGCGCACAAGACAGTCCATACAAATCAGGGATATAAAATTAACAAAGCCGGATACCAACACCGCACAGCTGCTGAGCCCGGGGGCTAGTGGGTGGGGGCAAGAGGGAAGGAGGTGCAGGGCGACGTAATCGCATTACGTCATGTGCTCTAGCTGGCGTGCCGAGATGACGCCTGGGTGCCTTCCTGCTCGTCAGAACCCGATCCCGTCCCGGGGCTGCTCTCCTCTTCCTCTTCCCATTCCTCGGACTCCTCGTCCACATCCTCGTCGTCGTAGCTGTCGTCATCTTCATCTTCCTCGAACTCGTCATCGTTGCTGTCCGTCGAGTCGTCCGTGTCGTAGTCGTCATCCTCTATCGACCACTGCTCCATCTCCTCCTCTTCATCGGCGCCCATCGCGCTGTCTTGCTCTTCCTGCACGGCGGGTGAGGCAAAGGCGCCGTGATCCGGGTATGGGCCGGCGGAGAGACTGAAGAGCCGGATAACGGAATCAATGTCTTGGTCGAGAATAGCGGCGCAGTAGCGGTCGGAGGGGTCAACCGCGAAGGACTTGAAGGAGGGCCGCACCTCCTCGGAGAAGACGCTGTCGAGGGTGTAGCTGTCCACTGCCGAGACGATGGGGAGGTGCGTGCCGGAGATACGAGAGGCCTCGCGGAAACTGTACAACACTCGGCCCGCCTTCGAGCAATGGAAGCTCGTCGTCTTCTGAAACGACGGGACTGTCTGCATCATGCGCCATGTTCGCATGTCCCACACTTTTTCGTCGATGATGACTAGAGGCAATTTGGGGTGGAAGACGCTCGCGAATGACTCGGTGATGCGGTCGAAACGGAAGATCGGCTTCTCGGGCGTCCGCAGGTCCCACAGGATGGCGTCGTTCAACACCAGCTGCGAGGTATAGTCGAACAGGGCCACGTTTGCCATGTTCTCACCTGTCCAAATTGGGTCTGAGAGGGTGCGCAACTCGACTCCGGTGACAAGGTCGTGTACACGACAGGCATGCTCCTCCTCACTTGTGACGACGGCGAGTCGATTGTCGCGCGAAAAGCGCAGCGTGCGGCACTCCGTCAGCTCCTGCTGCGCCACTGGCAGGAGGCTGCGGCGCATCACGTGAGCCTTGTGAGAGTCATTGATGGCTGCGATGAGGCTGCCGTCGTCGGACACGACAACAGCTGAGATGGCCTCGTTCTCGAAGACCAGGTGCTGCTCGAGCAGCTTCTCGTCCTGCGTCTCCTCAGGGAAGGTGTCGAAGAGAGCCACGGAGCCCTCAGAGGTTCCAATCACGATGGAGTCACCACCATCGCAGAACGCCACGCTCTCCCCTTGCAGCTCCTCTCCACTCCCCGTGATATCGAACATAAACGCCGGGTAGCGGTATGTGAGCCAGTTGGCATTTGTTTGGGTGCGCAGCGTAAACTTGCCACCGCAGCGGCGCCGCAGCAGGCGGTTGAACTCGTTCCGCGTGTCATCCAGAGGCATGGGCAGCGGCAGGTATACGTGCTTCTTCGTCAGGTCAAACTGCGGAAGGGTTTCAATGGGGTTTGGACAGCGCTCCTGTTGTTGGCGCAGGTACGACCGTATGACTCCGTCGAGCGAAGGTGTCGGCCCCTTGGCGGCCGCATCGCTGATCGACATCGAGGTGGCGGTGGCACCGTCGTTGTATGGCGCACCTGTGGCGGGGGATGATTTGATGCCACTCTCGCTCCGCAGCGTCGCCGCTGCCGCGGCGAGACCTTCGCTGTCCAGGTGCTCTGCGATGAGCTGGAGCAGTGACTCTTTAGAGTAGTCCACCACCGCGCGGCCGATAATGGCTTGCCGCTGCTCCATCTCCAGAGGATCGACGGCGTGAACCTTCACGACATCGGCCTGGCTCACGCCGCCAAAGGCGCTGGGCATGAATGACTTGAGGTTGTCCATGAAGTGCCCAGCCGGGCCAAGCTCTGTTGGCAGCTTTCGGGCCCCGACAACGGAGATGAACTCACGTTGAACATCGCTGTACTGGGCGGACAGGTCCTGCGCCAGTGTTCGTATGTTGAGCGCTTCGAAAAGAGCCGCCGTGTCGCTGTATCGCCGGAGCACCGCCATCAACTGCACCGCCCGCGCCACCACGGGGAAGTAGTTGAGCTTTGCCGACATGGAAGCATCCTTTCGAATTTTGAGCACCTCCAAGAGCGCTCGCACGCCGTCACTAGCACGAAAGGCGCCGCAGGCGTTGTTGAAGTTCGCAACAGCGCTTTCATCCGCCACGTCCGCTGGTGGGTTTGTAATGTGGATGAGGATCTGAAGCGCCGCCACCACGCACGGGAGAAGGTGCCCCTCACGGGAGGTGTTGCGGTTCTGGTACGACACGGCAAGATCGTTGACAATGGCCAGAAGCTGCGCTATTCCAGACTCATGCGAGCGCACTTCGGCTATCAGCGGCCGCACATACGGGATAACAGTCAGTGCGCACAGCGCCTGCAGCGACGCGATGAGGAGGTCCCACCGACTTTGAACAAAGAAGAAATTGGCACAGCGCAGAAGGAGCGTGTGCATGCCTTTGTCTACGAGCTGCTGGATAGCGCCAAGCCGCTCCGCTGTCAGCAGACTCTGCACGTTTTCGGCCGACACTCCAGGAAGCCCAGGCGACGGCGCGGCTAGGAAGCCAAGGATTGCGTCCACTGTTGGTGGATCCCGTGGAAGGGACGTGATGCGTGACGACTGTGTCACCAGCGCCGACAGTACCCGGTGCTTCCGGAAGATGACCTTGGTGGAGAGCATCAAGTGCGTCACGAGGTAGATGTTGAGGCATCGCAGCAGTGCGAGGAGCAAGTCACCGTGCATCACGTCGAACTGCTCTTCCGAAATCTTGAGACACCGTTCCAACGCCTCGATCGATTCCATTGGCCCGTTTTCGGCTTCAAAGTAGTCTATCACGATAGGAAAGCTCAGCGAGTGGAAAAGAAACGCACCCACACTGCTCTGCACATCACTGTTTGTTGTGTGCTTCCACTGGTCGATGATGAACTGCATGATCGGCTCGAAATAGCTCCTTTGGCGTCGTAGCAGCTCCTCAAACACCGCAGTTTTGGCCAGATGGGAAAGGACGATGGCACAACCGTACGTCGTGTACACCTCCAACTTGCCCTGTACCAGACGCAGAATACGGCTCACACCGTCCGCATCTAGGAAGAGAAACGCCAGCTTCTTGTGGGATAGGATCGCACTGAGCACCCACCCAATGCGGGCCAGCATCTCACGCTCCAGGCGGTAGCAGCGTTTCGTCGAAATGAGGTTCACATCCCACTGCAGGAGACTGCTCACCATTTCTTGCGTGGATTCGTTTGCGTTGTATTCGGCGAGTGTTTGGCGCACTGAGCGCTCTGCAGCTTCGCGCGCTTGCTCGTTCTCAAGAAATCGGGCACGGATGTCGATGGAGTCCAGCACCTTGAGCGCAGACTCAATCGTCTGAAACTGCAAAGTAGGAAGAATGGCATCACTCTGCTGACACAGAATACCGGCCACGATACCGATCTGAAGCAGTTCCAGCATCCGGATGTCCGCCCGCGTCACATTCAGCGTTTTCACACGCAGGTACGTTTCCCATGAAACTACCTCGTAGTGCGGCGGGCCAAACTGGTACAGAAAAAGACGGTCTTGGTCCCCTGCCGCTGACTGATCCAGGCTCGGAATCCAGCGCACAAGCACCTCGTCCTCTGTGCACCCCTCCACAACACCGTAGTCGCACCCTTTTCCTTGCTGGCCGCTTTTCCAGCCTGGGCCACGTCCAACTCGGTCTCCGGCTTTCGGAATCCATCCATCGAAGTATAGCTCTACCTCCGCGGGACCTTCGTGGCGCGCATTCTTAGTGCCCTGCGGCGTCACACTCCGGTCCAGCCGTTGCCGCTTCCGCACACCATTCCCTGTAGGTTCGGGAGGCGAGGCCTCGGCTGTGAAAGTTGGTTCAGCAGAGCGCGGCAACGGCGAGTCTGGGGCAGTTTTAACCACCGGCGAGGCTTCGCTCGCTTCACCCATTGCCACTTCTTGCACTCGCTGCTGCGTCAAAAGAGGGGATCGGCTTGGCGAGGACTGGGGCGAGGTGGGGTGTGAGTCCATGTCGCTGGCCACGGCGGCCGACCGGTACCGCTGCGGGGACCTTCTCTGGGAGCGCGAAGTTAACGTGGTTTCCCTGTGAAGCGGGAAGTACCCATATAGCTGGTGAACCCAGTGGCGAAAGCGCTGCAGCAGCACTTTCGGCATATTCTGTGCTAGCGCTTCCGATACAGTTTGCTCGTCTTGATCGAGCATGCTGAACATGAGCGATAGCGGAACAAGCCTCTTGCGAGGGTTCTTTTCCGTAGCGAGTGCCTTACACAAGTCGTACATAGAGATCGGATCAAGGAAGCTCTCGCGCGAGCCCTCTACGACCAATAGCGCGCAGTGCGAGGCAGTGCACTGTGTGCGCTCCATTCGGGTGTAAAATTCAAGAAGTAGATCGCGACCTACAGCGTTCCTCGTTTCCTCCCTGTTGAGCTGCTGCTCGTAGTTGAGGCCAAGGACTTCGCCCATGTGATCACAGAAAACAGTATTGTGGTGGATTGCATGAGCAAGTGACTCGAAGGGCACCCGGTCCTGCATGTTCAGCGTTGTCATGTAGGAGTCTGAGCAGCGCTCATTTTCCTCATCCAGTACACACAGTAGCCTTGCCCACAAGAAGCCATATAACTCTTGCAGCTTAAGTAGACTCCGCAGCGTGTTTTCGCGCTCGGCGATGGCGCTGCTACTGAGAGCTGGTGTGGGGGCGGCCTCCTCTTCATTGGTAGAGCTAATTGCACCTGCAATCTCGTTCTCCACAGCTGTGCTCTTCTCTTTCAAACTGCCGTACACTTTGAGAAGACGCTTCATCAATTCCTTGACGAGCGGAACAGACTTGCTCGAAAAGACAAAGTCGTCGTCATCGTCGTCGGCCTCTTCGAATATAGAGTCGTCATACAGAGAGTCGTGGTCGCTGCCCAGCTCTATCGAGATTTCTTCCATATCCGATGTGAGGCTCATAGTGGTAGAGTTACAGCTTTGAAATAAAAGGTCTTTGTGATGTTTTTTGAGGAGCGGCGCCCTGCGTAATACCAATTCGGGGAGGCACCCGTACTAGCTTTTGATAAAAGGAACGTTGGCATGACGGAGATGTACAAGTGGAGACAGAGGCAATAGGACGGATCGAGGTAGTGCAGCATCCCGGAAAGTGAGGCCGGGGCAGAAGTAAGAGTGATACAGCTGCTAACATACCTCTGAAAGCGCTTTGGTTGACGTCTGCAGTTTCTTAGTGGCTTGCCGCTACGGAGAGGGTCGTCATCGAAAATTGTGCGGTCTGCAGCAGTAACCACCTTTTTTGATATTTGCTAGGCGTAGCAAATGTACTTTGACAAAGTATGGCGCTTGTCAGCAGACACATATTCCGTGCATAGCAGAACTTCCGAAGGAAGGAAAAAAAGAGGCCTCACGGTATGCAGCGCAAATAGTTCAGATGCCACGTAGCTTTTCATGGATGTGGCCAAATGTGGATAGTTCAAACTGTTACTTTGGCGTTGAAAGTGTCAGGCAAAGGTGTAGAGCATACTAGTTAAGCGCTGGACGATTACTTACCATAGACGTAGAAGGGTGCCTCGTCGTTCCAATCTGCGTTGAAGTGCATCAAGGTCCGTTGCCGCAGCCTGGTTGAAGCAAGCACCTTTTCGTCGAGCTTACGAGAGGTCACGACACACTGAATACTAGGGACTTGAGCGATGACGTTTGTCAATTTCGTCATGAGATCGTAGTCAAACATCCATGAGTGTGTAAAGAGAACG
The DNA here is from genome assembly GCF_000234665.1 of Leishmania mexicana MHOM/GT/2001/U1103. Lineage (NCBI taxonomy): Eukaryota > Euglenozoa > Kinetoplastea > Trypanosomatida > Trypanosomatidae > Leishmania > Leishmania mexicana. Next base: position 688,806 of record NC_018336.1, read on the forward strand.
GTCACTCCCTCCTCATTGAGCCTTGCTGCACACTTCACCAGGTCCCCCTGCACCCACACAGCTTCCTTTTTAGAGAAGACATCTGAGTAAAGCAGCTTTGCTCGCTTCGATGCCTCCTCGGCTGCCCGGATTCGCGACGGAATGATCTCTACACCAACGCTCTTCGGACACTTCGTCTCAGAAAGTACCTGCAAGCAAACGTTACCAACTCCACTGCCAATATCACAAAACACAATCCTGGCTTCCAGATCAGCTTGAGATTCACCCTCACTTTCGAGGAGTTCTCTTTTCCGCCCATCAAGGAGAGCGGGGATAATTGCCTTCGTCCACATTTGCCGGACGCCGTTCACGTCGATGATGCCGATCTGTGCAAACACATTCGGCTGCACCGTGATAGATTCCTCTCCAATCTCCAACTCTCCGCGGCTTTCGTACTCTTCGGAAAGGTGCTTGTAGAGAAGAGGCTGCATAACGGCAAAGTTGGGTGGCGGCGATGTAAGTCCCAGTGGTCGGTAATTGGCGGTGATCGAGTGGTGGCGCAGGTAGTTCATGTACGTCAGCGTTCCTCCGCCGACAGCACCGGCAACTACACCGGTGGCTATAATTCGAAAGGCACGGGGGGTAACAGCGATCTTCAAGACCACCAACGTGCCAGCGGCGGCACAGCCAAACAGCACCAATGTGGAGTACATGGCTCTGCCTACTAACAACGCAGAAACAGAGCGAAAAGGAGCAAGAGATTGTTGAGTGAGGTGTGGGGAGGCCCATTCTCAGGTTCTGAAGCAGCAGTATGAAGCCACTGTCAGCGTAACACTCAATTTTTTTGTGTGTGTATGGGCGCACGCGAGTCTTTTTTTTCTGCAACAACATAGTTTGCAGCCCGGTCGATAGCAACACACGCCATCTGTTTGGGCGCTCGCTTGCTATTTTGGTACACTCACTACAGCTGCTGAGCAGCATCATGAGCTCTCAAGGTAACCTTGCATCCGTTTTCATCAGCTCAAAAATGGGTTGACCCTTCCTCAAGGTCTCGCTCATGGTGCGCTGAAAGGTCACGGGCGGTACTTCGCTACAGCAGCACTTGCAGTGATCACTCCAATGGAAAACCCCTTCTCATGTCTTTTTCAAGCTTTGCACGAATGGAACACACGCACTGCTCCCAGTCGCCTGGGAAAGTGTGGAGTCGCGGTGAGCCTTGGTGGGAGGAGGGGGGGGGGTTGAGGGACCTGCAGTGGGTAGGGGTTCCTGAGGTGGTCTTCGGGGTACTGCGAGAGGGTATCGTTTTCACCCTTTGCCTCTCACAGCATCTCATGCGGGGGAAAAGCGCGAGACTGCGTCTGGGCTCGATGCAGACAGGCAGCGATGGCAGCGCTGATCTTGTGCATGAGTAGGTCGTCGAACTACAAGTCAAAGGAAACGTTTACAGCCTGCAACGAAGCACCGCTCTTCAGGTGGGTAGGAGTGGCTCGGTGCAGGTATCCCATCTATCGCTTAGAGACAGCCTATGGCATACGGGACTCTTGGCGATCATCTGTCCTCGAATATCCACCTTCCTCTTTCTGCTTTCCCTTTTTACCCTTTTCGTTGCAGGTTCTGGAGGCACGCCACACTCTCAGTGGAGGCATCGAAGACGCTTAGAAAGCTGTGAAGGTGACATCCTTATACACACAGACACGGCGTGGATCATCTCCGAATGAACAACGTTATTGAGAATGCCCTGCGGGAGACACCCATCACACTCGTGGTCTGCGGGCTGATGGGGATGTTAGGCGTTATGTCGTCATTGGAGGTGATTCATCCTCTCTACTTGCTGCTCAGTCCGTCTTTGGTGTTCAAAGAGCATCAGTACTGGCGTCTGGTCACCAACTTCCTCTACTTTGGTCCAATCAGCGCTCACTGCATCATGGAAATTCAGTGGATCTACCTGGTGAGCTCTTACCTTGAAGCGCAGTACTACCACAGGCGACCGCTTGACTATATCTTCCTACTCTTGATCATCGGCTGCTCGCTTCTGGGCCTACGGTTTTCGTCGATTGTGAATGTGCCATACCTAAGCTACATGCTAGGCACATGCCTGACATACATTATGAGTCGTCTCTTCAACGACATGGAAGTTGCCATCTTTTTCGTGGTTCCGGTTCCAATGCGCCTTCTCCCGTTTGTGCTTCTGATCATGAACACAATGGTGTCTGGAATGACGAACGAGGTCCTGGGCAATGTTCTCGGGCACATCTTATGGTATTTTTTAGAGGTGTTTCCTCGCATCACCGGGCAGAGCCCTCTTCGAATCCAGCGTCTGCTCGAGCGGGCATTTGCTGCACCGGTACGCCAGGCGACATAGTTTGGTTATTGCCTCAGACAACAACAAAAAAAAAGTAGCAAATGACCGGACTCCTCTCCCACAGTTTTGAAACATCTTAGAATCGCTCCACTCCAATGGAATACGCAGACCGATTTCGGTTTCGCTTCCTCAAAGGTGGTGTTTTCGTGCGCTAGCGGCGCTGGCGTTTTTCGTCACATACGTTGATTGCTTGCCGCACGTCCTTCTCTCTCATTGTGTATACTTGGCTTCTTACGGCTTTCTCGCAGTCCAAAGCTGCTTTTTCTTATTTATTTCCTGGGCGTCGTATGAACTCGAGAGAACTGCCAGGATGTCGCGTCAGCTTCTCCAACGGTGCTCGAAAAAGCACCTTGTGATCCACATGGACATTAACAAGACCATTATCCAGGTCGACCAGGCGGGTGGCCGCACCACGGATGATGTTCTGAATAGTAATGTTGCTGCGAATACGTTTGGGCTTGTCGACCCAACTGACAACCAGTGGCGGCCTCTTTACTGCGCTGCTGATGCGCCGGTCGTCCTACCAGATGCCCACAGTGGCCCCATCATGTCGTATGAAGCATACATTGACAGGCTACATTGCGCTCCTCCGGGGATGCAGGAGCTGCCAAAGGCAGAGCGCGATGCCATATGGAAGTCCGTATCAAACCTCCGGCGACAGGCTACGAGGAAGTTCACTTTTCCTGGGGAAGTTGGCGAGTCATATGCACCGCTAGTCAATCTACAGCGTCAGCACTTGAAGCACAGTGACGGGCAGCACATTATCCCTGCGTTTTTCCACATGATCAACACACTGTCAGAGCTTAATTTGCGGTTCACACTCATTTTCAGAACCTTTGGTAGTGATTTGAACACTGTTCTGCAAGAGTGGAGATCGTTCGTCCTTGGGACGCATGCGTGCAAGCCGTCTGGCCCAGTTTTGCAGGAGCTAAAAGAGAGTTATATTGAACCACTCTCAGGGAGTTTTTTCCGGCAGGGTGATGACGTATACATTTGCTACGGACCTCACGTATCCCTCTCGTCACACCTCAAGTCGGACTTTGAGGAGAAAGATCCTGTCAAGGTGCTGGAGCACCTGCAGCAAGTGCCTGGGTGCACGTCGGCTCACAAGACATCCTTTTCGGATCTCAAGGATCATTTGGTGGAATACTTTGCCCGCTCTAAGAACATAGGTGGGCTTGTGGATTACTACCCCAGTTGGGCACAGGCAGCGGAACACCGCACTGGGGGAAAGGTGTTCCCGATTTCGCAGAATGACCCCAGCTACTACTTTGTCTTCTTCGACGACAACATTTTCATTGGGGATGAGCACTCTATTGTGGATATTCGCGAGGCAGACGGCGCAAAAAGTATTGTTGGTGTGGAGGTAGAGAGGAAGTACTGCGTTCCCGTAAATGCATTCAGGGCCATTGTGGACAAGGAGTACTTTGTCAGCGAACTGTGCGCGTGCTTGAAGTTGCAGGACAGCGAATTGTGACTGGTGATGTGCAACTGCTTCAGTCGCAGTTTACAATAATAGGCATCTGACACACAAAAAACAAACAGTCCTGCGTTTTTGAGGACCTTTCACCACCAATAGTGCTACTTCTTTGACTGAATGCATCATGAGCAAGTTGCGCTGCAACCAGCATGTGTAGAGCAAAAGTTGTCCCCTGCACGCACAAGAAAACAAGGGCTTGCCTCGCTACAGCACCGCTGTCTATGCTTTACAAAGCTTGCGCTCTTCGTTGTGCCTTAGACTCCACTCATGAAGTCACTTTTCTAGGTGCTCGCCAACTCCTCCTCAAGAACTTGTCGCATGACTGAATTCAAGAAGTTGACGACGCTGGCCGACGCTCTCGCCCAAGATGTGTCCACTTTGAAGGCCTGCTGCACAGATGACGGCCATTACGATTGCAATGGGAGCGCAGCCGGGGGTGTTGACTCCCGTCTATTTGCTTGTGATGCGGAGCATTTGCACCTCCTCTCAACCCGAATTCGTGAGGCTGTCGCCGACGGTATTCCAAGGCTGCGGAAAATTGTGCTGAAGGCACGGGAGACGGATCCCAATAGGCAAATCTACAACGAGGCGATGTGTGCAAAGATCGAAGCCCTGTTCCTTGTGTTCTGCGAAGCCCTTCAGCTTTTGGTACCTGAGTATTTCGATACTCTGACGGAGAAGGACGTTTCTCTGCCGGAGGATGCCAAGGGGCGCAACGTATTGGACGGTTTGCTCGACGCAAACTTCGATCCTAATGTGCTCTTGGAGGAGTCAGCGTCTTTGCAGGCGGCGGATAATGTGCACAACCACTACATACTACATCGAGCAAAGGCGGAGGCGTGGCAGTCACGCGTAGCACAGGGGTTGACAGATGCAGTCGCGTTTGAATCGCAAAACCGTGCACTCATTGTGGCCGAGGAAAAAGTCAGCCGAGTAGCTGTGCTTGAGGAAAAACGAGCCGACAAAGTGCGTGTCACTAAGATCATGGAGGTGCGGGCAGAGTTAAAGTGGGAGGCTGAACTGCAGCGCAGGGACGCAGAGCGGAGTCTCCTCAAAACTGCCGCCGCGGCTATCAGCGACATTGATGCAATCCCCTTTTTTCTAGCCAGCAGCATATCGGACGAGGCTCTTCGAGTTACCATCGCAGGCCATGCTCGTCAGCTGATCAAGGCCCTCTTGAGTACGCCAGAGGATATGAACATTCGTCGGCTGCGAAACAACAACGAGCATCTTCTGTGTGACTACGGCCACCCTTGCTTGAGTGCGTGTGACCCTGAAACCGGAGAGAGATGTGTTTGTCAGGTGGTTGTTTGTGCAGCTGAGGTGCTGTGGTGCCGCATAGGATACACTATCCGCTACACAAAGGTGCCTAATCGCTCCCTCGACGTGTTGAGAAGTGAGGCCAAGGCCCACTCCTTTCGCCTTCCATGTGGGCGAAGCTTGTCAGCGCACAACTACGAACCAATGGGCTTCGAAGACTACTCGGAGCGACTCTTTGAACTCGCGGAGCCGGATGCAATGGAGCGGGCGGATGAATGGATGGAGTGGTATGCCATGATGCAGCGCATGGAGTCGACGCTATCAAGCATGGGACCCAGATCGTACAGATAGCCAACGCTCATCATTTCTTATCCTTTTCCTGATATGCGACATTGTGAGAACGCACACACACACGGGTCTCTTCAGGAATGCTATCAAAGCAGGGTGGCACCAGCCGCAGAAAGGGACTAGGGAGCAACTGCCAACTTTTGTCGTCCATACACAAATGACTGATGCTCAACGTCGCTACCTCTCTTGCGTCATGCAAGCTGATTGCTCTTCATTCTAATGATGCGATTCCTCTCTCCCAATCCCACGTCCTGCTCATTCTCTGCCTTGTTTGCCTCTCTCAATCCTTGCTATTAGCGGCACTCCAGCTCATAGGAATATCTGCGCGTGCGGAGAGACGCGACTTTTTTCTCTCCTCCCCTTTTTCCCCCTTCTACGTGAAGGTCGCCAATTCACGTAGGCTTTGTATGTCCCAATCCGGAGCTGAAGCACGCCTTGACCGCGGTGTGCATTGGCGCTGTGGTGTAGAGACTTCGGTGGACCCACGCGCGGCTCCTGAATCGATGGGGCTTTTATTTACCACTTTGGCACATTGCGTTTGCTCTCTTGCTTTCACCGAAACTGTGTTCACTCCTGTCGGCGTGGGTGGCGTTGGTTTCTGATGTTTTTTTTCTTGTCGCGCCATTTCTCTGCGGGCAGTTTAGAACGTAGTAGTGATGCACCCCGAAGATGGCTCGGGCACATCGGGTGCTGCTCCTATCTCCGCGTCGGAGGCACTGCGTAGCTTTGGTGGGTGCCTCACAGCGTACGAAAGGAAGGAGATAGTGCAGTACGAGACCATTCACTACGTCGGCCAAAGATGCGTCGACAAGAGGAGGTCGCCGACCAACGGTCGCAATGATGGGTATGACACCGAGGAAGGTGAATACATCTTTCGCGTCAAGGACCACATCGCTTACCGCTACGAGGTCCTCAAGGAGTTGGGAAGCGGTGCGTTTGGCCAAGTCTTCAAGGCAATCGACCATTTGGATAGTTCAATTGTAGCGGTGAAGATGATTCGAAACCAGCGCAAGGTACTGCAACAGGCCGAGCAGGAGATTCGCATGCTACGGCATGTGAACGACCGCGATCCAAAAGGACTCTACGGCATCGTGCGCATGACAGACAACTTCAAGTTTCGCGGACATACATGCATCACCTACGAGCTCCTAGGCGCCAACCTATATGACTATCTTAAAGCGAGCAACTTTTTCCCGATGACACTGTCGTTGATCCGCAGCATTGCTGCGCGCATGCTGGTGGCGCTGACGTTTCTAGCGCGCGAGAGTATAATTCACTGCGACCTGAAGCCCGAGAACATTCTGCTGCGCGACAGCGACCCGTCTGTCGTGAAAGTGGTCGATCTAGGGTCTGCGAGCTTCGACGTGAAAAACATGTGCACGTACATCCAGTCGCGCTTCTATCGCGCGCCGGAGGTAATTATGGAGCAGAAGTACGACAAGGCAATCGACTGGTGGAGCTTCGGGTGCATACTGTGCGAGCTGGCCAACGGTAACCCCATCTTTCCCGGCGAGGATGAGAAAGATCAGCTAGGGTGCATCATGGAATACCTAGGGCCACCGCCACAGAGCTTTGTAGAGGCCTCCTCTGCCAGGCGGAGGCGCGAGTTCTTCGACGAGCGTTACAAGCCACGACCCCGCACGACGTGCACGGGTAAACAACGTGAGCTAGGGTCTCGATCGCTAGCGAAGTTCGTGGCGGTCTCAGAGGACGACGACTTTCTGAGTTTTGTGCGCCTCTTTCTGCAGTGGGAACCATCGAAGCGGGTCCCACCGCGCGAAGCGATGAAGCACCACTGGATCTGCGGCGAGTTTGTCTTTCCCACCCAGTCGGAGGAGAAGCCGACGTTGTCGTCGCTGACAAAGGAGAGCAACGACTCTGCCACCGGGCCGCTCAAGGCGTGTATGTCTCAGGAGCCTGCCGCATCACTAAAAACGGAGGCATCCACGCCCATCACCTTGGGGCAACCTTTCACGGCTCGCGGGGCGCCGGCGGATTTTCTATCGCCGAGTGCTCCGCATCAAAGGGTCCAAAGATCGGCGCTGTTGCCGCAGCCGCCCACTGCCTGCACAGATAGAGAGAACTGCGATGCCCTCTCAGGTGACGGTGCCATTCCCGTGGGCACAGTGCCGTGTTCTCGCGACGCGTCCGCCAGCACTGCGACGCACGGCGCGGCTCGATTGACAGGCGCGCAGGTGCAGCGGCCGCCAGCACAGCGACGGCAGAGCGGACGCCTGCATCGCGGCAGGCAGCGACGTTCCACAGACATGGCAGACGTTGAAATGCCGGGAGAGGCCATTACTTCACCGAATCACTCGACATCTCTTCACGCAGCATTGGATGTTGAAGTGTCCGCTACAGAGAAGCGCACGCGTGAGTTCATAATCGCTGCGAATGGCGCATCTTCTCCCTCCTCCTGCGCATGCGGAACCGCCACGAGAGCGACCAACGCAAGGTCTCACGAAGTGCGCCTCACCAACAGAGTGCTCTCGTCAGAGGTGCTGTCGCCTGCCATCTTGCGCTCTAGCGCCAACCCCATCATCGTCACTTCCCGCGGCAGGAATGCCCACTCACCTGAGAACAAAGCATCACTAAATGCATCTCACAGCAAGATCAACAACGGTGGTGCCGTCGGCAACGCGCGCGGCGGCAACAGTGCAGGAGACGTGCCCACGAGGGTGTTTGAGTTGCGCCAGAAGTACGGGGATTCCAAGACGAAGGCAGGAACTGTCGATCCATCTGACAGGGGTGGCAGGACCATTGCCTTTAATAGCCTTTCACGATGGTCCAACACGGCGGGGAAGACGCAATTAGGTGGGCATCGGCAAGGGAATGCGAGTGCATCAGACACGCTGGATAGCCGCGGCCGCGCATCGCCTGGAGTGTCGACTGACTCTCCGAGAGGGCAGTCGAGAGGGGAACGCAGAGAGTATTCGATCAACCTCGACGCAGCGACTTTGCCACCCACCGAGGTGTACCAGCCCGCTGCAGTGAAAGGCAGTCTGCACGTGGGAGAGTACATGCTACCGTCAGAGCTGCCACTGTTTAGCGAAGGCGCTAGTTCTGGCCCCCACGATGTTGAGGTAGCGCCGAACTGCAGTCTGCTGGGAGCAATGGTGTCGGAACCGTGCGGCAAGAGTGAGAAGAGCCAGGTCTCGCTGCAGCCACGGGGAAGCTCTCCTCCCTCTTCGTCTGGCCCATCCGCTGTTGCCACACCTTCGCTAAGGCCGCAGTATACGCTTCGGCACCGCGGCACTCAACGCAGCATGCTCGCCATGCGCGACGGCGGGGCGGCGCATGCCGCCGCAAGAAGTCAGCGTGCGGTGGCAGGTGCCGCAGCGCCGGTGTCATGGGAAAGGCCACCTGTTCAACCCAGCGACATGCCCCTGGTACCGCCTCGGCAAACGTTGGCCCAGCGATCTCTACTGCTGCAGCGGAACGGTGCTGGAACCCGGGGCGGGGATGTGGTGAAGCCTTCCACCACCCCTGCGACGCAGCTACCATCGCTCAAGAGATACTCGGCTCACTGAGTGCTCGAAGCGCGTGCTCTCAAGTTGGGTAAGAGGTGAGGTGGGTGTAGAGTTTTCCCCTGCGGAGCATGCCAGTAGTGGTGTGAAACGGGTGGGCCTGGGCAGAGAAGCAATGACGAGGTTGACTCTCAGACAAGTGCACCTTTTGCAGGCGATAGGGCTTATTATGCGTGGTGCTGAGGAGAATGCACATCAAAAAAAAGGTAGGAAATCCCGAAGAGGGAGCGGAGGCAAGACGGATACGTCTGGGATGTCGAGAAAAAGTATGCTTTAAATTTTATTTTCGTCTGCCTTTCCACTCCTTCGCTTTTTTTTTGCTTGGTTTGTGGATGGTGCGCGCTTCAGCAACTTCCGCTTGCACGTGCATGTGTGCACGTGTGTCTCTGCGCCTGGGTATCTCTCTTGATCTACGCATCGCAGTGTGCTTATTGTTCAGTACCAGCGCGTCGCCCTCGCCCCGAGTCTGAGCGTTCGCTTCCTTACTTTGTCAAAGAAAAGAGAGAGTGAGGATACACGCTTGGTGCTCCGGCTGAAAAGAAGGACACTCAGCATGATGGCAGACAGCTGCTTCCCTCTGATACGGCACTGCGTCTTTCATCCTTCGTGCGGATCTTCTGTGAATTGTTTCTATCTCTTCGGCGGCCACGCCCTTTTTTTCCCGGCTACTTGGTCTTCACTTACTCTTTCTTTCTATTCCTTTTGCCCATATCTTGGGGGGGGGAGGTTCTACGAATGTGTGTCGAGTGAGCTCCTCATTTTACTTTGTGCCGTGATGCACAGGACGTGGTACTTCAGTGATGGTTTCGTTCTTTTTTTTTGCCCCTTCCTCTCCTTCTTTTCCAGCATCTTCTGCAGAATGTACTTCCTCTGCGCTGTGTTGGAGAGTTGTAGAGAGAGCGTGGATGGTCGCTGTGGTAATGGGTTACGAAGGCCGCCCAAGGCGCGCACGTGTGATGCTCATCACCGAGTATCCTGTCCACTGGGGGAGAGCAATGGCAAGGATGGACATGCCCAGTCGCTCTTTGCCTCTTTCCATTCCTTTACTTCTTCCTTGTCGATTCTCGACTACGGCGCATGCTTCCTAGTCATCTGAGCCCCATTGCGTGCCCTTGTTATTCCTTTTGTTGGCCCTCATTTTTCTTACCAATAACCCGGAGGCTCCTCATTCTTCTCCTTGTCGTTCATATATATTCATATATATTCATATTCATATATATGTACACACGCATATACATATGATTGCTCTTCCGTCCTCCTCTTCATGCTCGAGGAAACGAAGACACTGTGCCCGTTTACTACTATTCTTATATTCTTTCTTGCTTTGGATCTTTTTGTACACAACAACAAAAAAGTATATTCTTCTGTGAAGGTGTGATGAAGCGGGCGGTGATGGCAAAAAAAAAACAAGGTAAACACAGCGAAAGAATGAGAAAAAAATGAAGGGGTAGGGGTGGGTGGGGGGGGGGCAGCACGATGAGGATGGTGGTGACGGCGTGTTTGCATAAAACACATGTGCTTATCCGTGTCTTTCTCTGGCTCTCTCTCTTTCCTTTTTTTCTTTCGTATTGGTTGTTGTTTCTTTGCTTACCTGTTACCATCCGTTTTCTTCGTGCTTATTATTCTGTGTGTACAGGAGCGCGTGTGTCTGCATATGGCGAGAGTGTGAGGAGTGGTCCGTGTGTGCCTTCTCGTAAAGGCGCACGCCACTTGCAGCACAGCCAGTAAGCGAACACACAATCAACGGGTTTTTTCTCAACGCATTCATTCTGCCGTAGAACATGAGTCCAACGCCATTCAAGCCCCGGGCCGTCACAGGCCCCATCGCGTGGTGCGAAGCAGCGCTGGGCACACGCATCACAGCCATGCGCCGACGCAGCCATCTCAGCACGGGCCCTGCCTCAACCTCCACCAGCCTCCTCTACGCGGGCAGCCCCGCAGCCGCTCATATCATGCCGGCCGCCACCCGGCGCACCCCTCGGGGCGGCCCAGGCGCCACACACCAGGAGCCAGCGAGGGCCGGGCGGGCCGCAGTCGAGTCGCGCTGACACCCCGCCCATATAGCATGCACGGCGCAACCCGGTGCACAGTCGCAGGCCGCTCCGACGCAGCGCCACCCACGACCTGGCCGCCGGCATCAGCAGCGATGCATCGCTCGGGCCCCGCCCCCACGTCGCAGGCGCTTGACCCTGCCACCACCAGATGCGGCGCGGCATTGGCAGGGGATAGGGGCTCTGCCTGGCTTCTCCCCCGCACAGGGCGGGGTATTGGACTCTGATACCACGTGTCGAGGTGCTCCCCACCAGCAGGGAGAGTAGAGAAGCGTGGAAAGGAGAAACGTGCGTGCCTTTCTGGCCATGGATGGCGGGCTTCACCCTCGCAGCCGTTTTCACCGAGTTTCGCAGACGTCTTGGATTGTCATTCCGCTCGCATTTCTCGCCAACGAAAGTTGTGGAGGCGCGCTCCATTTGCAGCAGCTGTTCATCGGATGCGGCTAAAAGGGCCTTGGAAATGTGTGGCCCGATTCTCCCGGTAGGTCAGACCCACCGGGTACGTGTGGCGGCCGATTCAGAATTCCCGCCGCTCATGAGCTGGTGCGCCATCTGCCGTGCGCTGCCGACCATTCCGGTGATTCCTTGGGGCTCATATGGGTGTCGTCCAATCACCATACAACGGCAAGGGGGTATCAGCGCGCTGTACACCGTTGCGTACCTGAAGACGATTGGCCGACGCTTTTCAGGTCCTCCTCGCGGCGCTCAGCCATGACTTGTCCCCGGGTCCCTCCAGCGGGATGCCCTCCTCGGCGTCAGACCCGCCGCCCTTCATAAGAGGGGAGGGATTTTCGCCCTGTGAGGGGGCATCTGTTCGGTTTTGTTGTTACAACAGAGTCCACCGTTGGTGTGCACGGAAGTCTTGCTTCCCCGGGCCACCTTTTCGTTGTGACCCTGTGAAAGATCGTGGCGCGAGGGGCATGGGTGCAGTCTTGGGGGGGGGGTCATCGTATCGCTTCATCTGATGTCTCTGCGAATACATAGATCAGCATGAGAAGCCCCCGCCGTCATCGCTGAAGCGTTGTTGTGCCACGCACTTGGCGAAGGTCAAAAGGCTGTCGTGGGGCGATCCTCGAGAAGGTCTTGCGTACGTCCCGCCCCCACAATGACAGACGGAGGGGAAGCCGAAAGTACGCAGTCGTGCGTTGCTGCGAGTCCTACCCCATGCTGGGATACCGGCTAGCCAGCGATGTCGCGTGTGCAGGGGTGAGCAGCCGCTTCTCTCCTCAGTGCTGACGTGGCGGTACAGCCCTCCTCCGGTCAGGTCGTCCGTGAGCGTGGCCAGTCGTCTGCTTGTGCCACAGAGCTGTGTTGGCATGCGCACTTGCAGAAGAAAATGCAGCTCCGCGACGTGTCGTCTTCCCGCGTGGCACGCTACCACCCCGGTGAGCATCTCATTATCCTGTCCTGTCCCTCTCCGGGCCACCCGGTGGGCAGCCCTGTCTTCAGAGTTCTTTGAGGGCTCGTGCGGCTGGTGCTGCTCCTCGGCGCGGAGAGGGGTTTGCCAGGATCTTCTTCGGCCCGTTTAGTGCCTCTGCTGCATAATCCGCCCTTCACTTCTCAAGCAGAGCAAGACGACGCTTGCATTCGCCTGTTGCCGGACCTCGGTGCACCCGACATGCTTGACTGCGGCGGTCTCTGTCGGGGTGGTGACTGGCGAAGCGATGCGCCTAAACACTCGCTCTGTCACGCTGGCGTGTCGTCCGCGGAAAGAGGGGATGAGAGACCCCACGAAGCGAGAGGGGTGTGGGCATTGCAGCTGCCATGCTGTGCGAGCAGAGGAGAGGATAGACGCCAGAGGTCATGCAGGCAAGGAGGGGGTGGGTTGTTGGATCATGAGAGCGCACACATCCCGGCCCTGACCCTGGGCCCCTTAGGAGACGGCATGACGCGTTTTCCCGACGGCGGCCACTCGCCCAGTCTGTACAAATCCCAGCAACGTGTGTGAGCGATCTCCCATTTCGCTTTGCCCGCGAAGATCTTGAACAAAAAGGTGAAACAGGGACCATAGGGTTCTGACCACCTGCCTGCAACAAGTTTTGTACCCTGAGGTGCGCAGGGCCCGAGGAATAGAAAGGAAGAACGAAATAGATGGAGACGGGAAGAGACAGTGAAGTGTTTGTATTGAGTTGGTCTCCCTTCTTTGTGTGTGCACCTTCCCGCCGCATCCCCTCCCCTCCCTCGCCGACTCGCGCACGGTACATGTGTTTCGGGAGGAAAGCCAGGAACCTGTTTGCACTGGGTGATAGGTGGAGTCACGAGGAGAGAGAAACCCAGAGGGGGACGTAAGCAAAAGGCAGAAGGTATCTTTACATACTAGGAAGTAGAGACGAGAAGGCGAGTGCGCTGCACATAACATCACGTTAACCAACAAGGCGAGAAGAGCAAGACATAGGGAGAATGTGAGAGGAAGCCCGCCGCGTCACAGCTCCGGTGCAGCTCGTCCTTCGTTGGTTCCTCGCATTCTCTGCAAACTGCTTTTTGTGCCTCCTTTCCCCTCCTCCTCAACGACAGTTTTCTAGTCTTCGTTTTCAGACTCACTGACGGCGTTACTGTGCGTGTGCGTGTATCACTGTTACCGATAATGACCTCTGCCTTTCTTTTCTCTCATCCGGTCAGCTCCGCCGTTCCTGATGGTGAGGGACACCTCAGCGCGCGGTATCCATGACCCTGTGCCCGCCCTGTGCGGGGGAGAAGCCAGGCAGAGCCCCTATCCCCTGCCAATGCCGCGCCGCATCTGGTGGTGGCAGGGTCAAGCGCCTGCGACGTGGGGGTGGGGTCCGAGCGATGCATCGCTGCTGATGCCGGCGGCCAGGTCGTGGGTGGCGCTGCGTCGGAGCGGGCTGCGACTGTGCAGCGGGTTGCGCCGTGCATGCTATATGGGCGGGGTGTCAGCGCGACTCGACTGCGGCCCGCCCGGCCCTCGCTGGCTCCTGGTGTGTGGCGCCTGGGCCGCCCCGAGGGGTGCGCCGGGTGGCGGCCAGCATGATATGAGCGGCTGCGGGGCTGCCCGCGTAGAGGAGGCTGGTGGAGGTTGAGGCAGGGCCCGTGCTGAGATGGCTGCGTCGGCGCATGGCTGTGATGCGTGTGCCCAGCGCTGCTTCGCACCACGCGATGGGGCCTGTGACGGCCCGGGGCTAGCGTGCCCATTCCGTCCATGCCGTAAAGGCGGAGAATGGACTCGTTGAGAAAAAAAAGGACTCCGAACTTTGCGCAAGGGGTGAGAGGGTGGGTTAAGGGAGACTGAGGGACATGTTCTGCAGCGCTGGTGCCCACCGGTGTCACAAGGAGCAGCTCTTTGCATTTCTATCATATTTTTTTTCGTCGACGTCAGGATGCTGGCTGGTACTTGTTGTCCCCTCTTTGGTATCTATATTGGATTGCCTAATCATGCATGTTTTCTGCGACGTGTGCATCGGTCTTTTTAGAGAAGCGGAAGGTAGCTGCTCCCACTTTCTCGGCGCGCGCTCGCCATCTCGTGTTTCCTTTTCTACGTAAGCCGTGGCTCACCTTTGTTTTTATATTTTATCGCCACCTTTTCCGACCCCACGAAGCCCCCTTTTTTTCACGCACCCTAACCCGTGCCCCTTCCTGTGTTCGCGTGTTCCTTTCCTTTCGAGTGTTCCCTCCCCCGGCGTACGGGTTTGCCTCCTCCTCCTCCTCCTCCTCCCCTCTCACGAGCTCTCTTCTTTGGAGCTCTTATGTGCGTATCTTTTTTTTGGAGAGAGTGGGAGAGGGGGGGGGCATTCTCGCTCTCTTTCTCCCCACCACTTTTGCCCCTGACTTGCTCTCCTCCCTCCATGTGCTCCCGGTGATTTCCGTACTCCAGCTCTCTGTCGTTCTGTACTTCTTTGTGTGTATGCTTGGAAGGTTCGTCAGAAGAAGGACCCAAGGCGGGCCGATGACACAGCGATATGATGATGAGTAGGGGTCGGGTCAACGTGCTCTCCGCCATTCCAGTGACATGCTTCCCCCAGGCACTCATCCTCTCCCCGCGTTGCGCTTCTTGTGTCAGATCTCGAGATGTCGAGTCATCGTACGCGTTTCGCTTTTCCGCCATCCACTCTCTTGCTTGCCCACCGCGACAGGGAATCCCCTCTTGTGGTGGACGGGCAAAGATGGGGTGGGGGTGGGGGAATGCTTAAGTCTACCTACTCGTGCGGAGTGTTACTGCGTGATGACTCGCACACAGCAGACCTCTCATGGGTAGCGTTTCCAGCGCTAGAGGTGTTGAGAGCACGAGTGGAGGGGGGGGGGTAACGGCGTTTTAGAGTCGGGAAACAGAAAGGAGCACGGAAAGCGAGCGCAAAGCTCGCTGTCTGAACGACGTCTTGAAAAAACAAAGAGAAGCGCTGAGGGAGGAGGAGGTGAGGGTGCACTGGCGTGCTTGCGTCTGCACGCCAGCGCCAACATACACGCACGTGAACAGAGAAGTAGCGAGCGAAAAGCAGCAAAAGGAAGGACCACAACGAAGTGAAGGAGAACTAACAAAGAGAGCCGGCGAGGGGGGAGAGTAAGGAAGGGAGGCAGTAACACCTGCAGGTCATCACAGCGCCACGTAGTACGGCACTGCCCGAAACATACCTGAGTAGCCGTTTCGGTGTCGTTCTCTTTTCCCTTTTCATAGTGCAGGGCGCACGCGTGCGTGGGCAATGCAAGAGGAGGGGCAGCGGGAGATGATCGATGAGGACAGTGCTGCAGCGCGCGTCTGCCGTGGCACCATCATTCTCTTTCTCTTGCGCGAGTGACAAGCAAGAATGCGACGAGTGCCATGGAGACTCAGCGCAGCAGACCCCCATCCGTCCATGCAGCCTTCTTTTTTGGATGTCTTGTTGCACACAACTTTTCCACCGTGGCGATCACCCCTTCTCCTTTCTTCCTTTACCTTCTACGTGAGCGTCGCTCTACCTTGGTACTGGAGGACCGTACCAACACTTGGAGGAGGCCAACGGGTGTGGCGTAGACGCCCCACTGACAGAAAGTTCGCTGCAGCTGCGGAACGTGCGCTTACACAAAGCGTGCTGGTGGTGGCACCCCGTGGGATAGCGAGAGCTCAGGCACAACCGCAGCCGCCCCTCTTTGTTTCTTGTGTTGATATCTTCACTCATTACATGTGCAAAGATGCTCCGCGTATCTGTCGTGTTGCAGAATAGGGTGGCACCGCAGTCTCTGCGCACGTTGGCGCACGATCTCCTTAAGGCTCAGCATGCATCAGGACGCACGCTCATGTCCATCATGGGGCCAAAGTGCTACACGACTCGAGGTACACTTCTCATAGGCTGCGCGAATCTGTTGTGCTTCACCACGTACTGCCTTATGGTGAACTGGATTTACGAGGGCTACGCCGACTTGTGGTATGGTGTGTATGGCCTGGAGGACGATGCCGATGACAACGATGATTGAGAGCGTGGGACGGGCCCTGGGAATCGGGGAAAGGGCAAAACGAACGCTCCTGGACACCTTCCACGGGGAGGGGAGTGGAGGGATGGGGGGGGGGCGTATGCGCCCCTCTACAGCTCTCCATCTTTTTTTTTCACCCACTGCGACATGTAGTTAGGTTACCGCATGCACTATCCAGGGATGTGTTATGTGCCTCTCTGTCTTTTGTATTTTTCTCTCGGCTCGGCAGCTAGCTGTCTGCACAGTAGTCTTCCTCTTTTGTTTCACATGCGCGTCGTGTTGCGGATGTGTGTCTACCTTCCCTTGCTTTCCATAAGTCACTATGCCCATCCATCAGCACTTCCGTCGTACGACTTTACGAGTGCGCGGCTTGTGTTGTTGTGTCTATGGGGGGGAAGGGAGGCAGCGGAGGCGGAGGTGAGGGATACATCTGCGCGCGCGTGTGTGTATGCTCTGGGACGCATTAAAAGAAGCAAAAAAAATAGGAGAGACGCAGCAGGTTTGGGTGAGCTCCCTGTTCGGTTTTTTCACTTCTGAGAAGGAGCCCGGAAAGGGCGCAGCTCACGTCTCTCTCTCTCTCAATGCACGCATGCTCAGAGGCAGCGGTGGTGCTGTGCTCGTTACTCTTCACACTGCTGCAGACGCATCCGGGTCAAGCGAGGGTGCACGAAAACCGCAAGGCATGCAACGGCGGATCCTCCTGGGCCTTCTGCCAGTGTGCTCCTTGTGCAACGGAACGGGGCACGCTCGTTGCTCTTTCTCTGTGTGCGCAACGTATACGGCATCCTATGCTCTTTCCTTTTCTTCCTGTTTCGTTCTCAGTTCATGAGAA
The DNA here is from genome assembly GCF_000234665.1 of Leishmania mexicana MHOM/GT/2001/U1103. NCBI lineage: Eukaryota > Euglenozoa > Kinetoplastea > Trypanosomatida > Trypanosomatidae > Leishmania > Leishmania mexicana. The sequence goes on from NC_018336.1 coordinate 706,045, forward strand.
CACGTACGCAGTGCCACGGAAGGAAAAAAAGGAACAAACTACTCACGAGCAGACGTATACACAAGTACAGGGCGCATCAACGACGCGCGCATCGCGCAGCGCGCCTTCTTCTGTTTCCCTTGTAGCCAACACAAGATCCGACTTTGTGGTAATACGCGACAAGCTTCTCTCGCGTTTCCACGCTTGTTTTACCGCATCTTTTTGTGTACTTCCGTGAGGGGCGGGTAGCGCAGGCGGTTTGGGTGAAAAAAAATCCCAAGAGAGACTTTTCCCTTTCTTTCTTTTTCTCTTGCATCGACTCTTGTTGCTCCGCTGGTCATGGGATCTACCACAGGAGCGGACAAGACCATCAAGGTCCTCCTCATCGGCGACAGCGGCGTGGGTAAGTCCTCCCTGCTGCTCTCCTTCACCACTGGGGCCTTTGACGAGAATATTTCGTCGACCATCGGCATTGATTTCAAGGTGAAGAAGGTGGACGTTGTAGATGCCCACACGGGCGGCAAGACGACCGTGAACCTGCAGCTATGGGATACGGCAGGACAGGAGCGCTTCCGTACCTTGACCAGCTCCTACTATCGCGGTGCGCAGGCTGTTGTGCTCGTCTACGATGTTAACGATCCGCAGTCTTTCCACGGGCTCAAGAAGTGGCTCGATGAAGCGAATAGCTATTGCCGCCGTGACGAGGCGGAGAGTAGCAGTATGGTGTTCCTGCTGATCGGCAACAAGACGGACCTGTGCCCTGATGAGAACTCGATGCCGCTGCCCCGCTCGACTGCGCAGGGGTTTGCCCAACAGAACAACATGCTGTTTGCCCTCACCTCTGCTAAGACACGGATCGGGGTGGCGCAGGCATTTGACGAGGTGGCGCGTAGTGTGTATGATAAGTTGCAGGACTTGGAGCAGTACGAGCGACGTCGGATCACGAACTTGAACGATGGCGGCAACAACGGCGCTGGACAGGGCTGCTGCTAGGGCAAGCTGTACCACACCGAACTGAGAAGGGTGTGGGTCGGGGCTCATAAGGGAAGAGGCGGAGGCCGCGGTGTGCGGCGCATGTTCGCATCAGCCGATCAGAGTACAGGCACCCATACACATATTTGCCAGGATGTGATGATGGGGGAAGAATAACCGGGTACTGCACCGGAGCCGCGGGTGCGGCACACACAGACGAAATGTGGACGAGGTGGGGTGCAGTCACCTGTGCGCCTCTTGGTATCCCGGACATCTTCCTTTCCCCCTCATGTGTGCCGTGCCTCCTCCGCCTCTCCACTGGGTACCTTTTCATTCACCTCCCTGCGGTTCAGTCCCTTTTTTTTTCTGCCGCCGGTTGTCCACTTTAAGCTAGACATAAGGCGGACAGATGGCCCTACAGCTAGAACTCGCCTGACCCGTCACCCTTTTCATTCCGCCATCGCCTTCCCTCACCCTCTCTCGTTCAGCAGAACGTATGTGCCACGGCCTCCTCCCCCTTCTCTTCTCCGCTCGGGGCGCTTCTCTCTTTTTTTTTCATGTTGTCTCTGCTTCACCGCGGCATGACATCCCCGTGCTTCTTCTGCCTTGGCTAAGGTTTATCCGTTGCCCTGTACATATATATATATATATGTGTGTGTGTGTGTGCGTTGCGTTTTTTCTCCCCTTTTCGTGTACGATTTACGGTGGGAGGCACGGCATTGTCTCGCTGCCTTTTTTTCCTCTACGGTGATGGGGCTCATCCGCCCTCCCTTTTCCTTCCCCGCTGCGAGTTACAGGCCCGGCGCCACCTTCAAGGACACGAAAACTAGACAGCATCGAGGATGAATCTACACTTTATTCTGCCAGGGAGAGATTGATGGCAGGATAGCGGAGCTGTGTCCTGAGATTCGCTTCGCTCTTGGCGTCCTTGTACCGACTCGTTGTCTCCGCGCTCTCAGCAGAGCCTTCCACAGCCTGTGTGCCCAATGGTTGAAGATGGTGGTCATTCACTAGCACTGCAGCTCGAGCTCTCTCTCTCTCGCCCTTGCTCTCGCTCTCTCGCGCGTTATGTGCTCCCCTTCTTCCCCATTGCCTCTCTCCGACCGAGGGCAGGACAAAGCACAAAAGCAGACTTCTGCGTAGGCGTTTTCTGAACACCTACGGCAAGAGCAACCACTGCAACGGCAAACCACAACGACCTGCAACGCAGCTCCGCTGGGCGGGAGGAGCCATGTCGGGCATGGATGACCGCGCGAAGCAGTTCAAGGCGGCGGCTGAGGCTCAACTCACTGGGCCCGCGTTGAAGAAGGAGATCAACACACTGCGCCGCTTTCTCTTTCGCAACCAGGGGTATCGCTTTACCAAGGCGGCCCAGCAGGCGCTCTACATGGCAGTTGTTGCACACTACTGCAACTCAGCTGCTCATCACGCTTCGGGCTACGCAGCCACCTGCGACACGCCGGCGAAAACGGTGTCCCCTGCAGGGGCTGGCTCTAGTGGGCCGACTTCGGCGTCGTGCGCAGATCCTTCGAGCGGCACAGGTGTGCCACAACCGGCTGGCGATGAGGACAGTGACGACGGGGACCGCGGCAACACCGCTGATGCGCCCGATGCACCGATTCTTCGCCTCCTTGACGACGCGCTCAAGATGCCCTTTACCGTTTTCACCTCTCCACAAAAGGACAAACTGCTCAGTCTCTACTGGACCGTTCTCAGGACCGACGACTCTGCAGGTGTGAACGCCGGCAACGGCACCACGCTCACCTCCGCCGCCACCCTCACGCTCTCACTTGTGGATATTGTAGACACCGGCAAGAACAAGGCGCAACTCTCCCTCTTCACGGATGAAGGTGAGGAGTACCCGCAGGAAGTGCTCGTTTCGGATGCCAGCATGCTGAAGCATCTGAGGACAGCGCTTGACAATGGCAGTGCCGTTTCGGTGACCGTACAGGAGAACGAGACTGGCGCGTCACTTGTATCCTTTAGTGTCGACGACGAGTGAGCAAGTCGTGAACGGCGCATTGCGTTTCAGAAATACGCTACGGAGAGGGGGGTGTTGACGTTTCTGCGCATTGCACTGGATCGGGGTATTTTTTTTCTCTCATCCGGTCAGCTCCGCCGTTCCTGATGGTGAGGGACACCTCAGCGCGCGGTATCCATGACCCTGTGCCCGCCCTGTGCGGGGGAGAAGCCAGGCAGAGCCCCTATCCCCTGCCAATGCCGCGCCGCATCTGGTGGTGGCAGGGTCAAGCGCCTGCGACGTGGGGGTGGGGTCCGAGCGATGCATCGCTGCTGATGCCGGCGGCCAGGTCGTGGGTGGCGCTGCGTCGGAGCGGGCTGCGACTGTGCAGCGGGTTGCGCCGTGCATGCTATATGGGCGGGGTGTCAGCGCGACTCGACTGCGGCCCGCCCGGCCCTCGCTGGCTCCTGGTGTGTGGCGCCTGGGCCGCCCCGAGGGGTGCGCCGGGTGGCGGCCGGCATGATATGAGCGGCTGCGGGGCTGCCCGCGTAGAGGAGGCTGGTGGAGGTTGGGGCAGGGCCCGTGCTGAGATGGCTGCGTCGGCGCATGGCTGTGATGCGTGTGCCCAGCGCTGCTTCGCACCACGCGATGGGGCCTGTGACGGCCCGGGGCTTGAATGGCGTTGGACTCATGTTCTACGGCAGAATGAATGCGCTGCAAACAGAAAAAAAAGGAGTGTGGCATCCGTCTCGTGAGCACAAATGGGCGGGCGTGCCTGGACTTCTCTCCCCTCACTTTGTGCCGCATTTCAAGTCGAAAGACGAGGGGAAATCGCCGCAGTGGTGGATTGTGGCGTAAAGTCTTTTTCTCTGTCTATGCGGTGCGCCATACACGAAAGGAAGACACCAACGGTGGGGGAGGGGGAGAGAGAAATAGCGCCGACTTGTGTGCGCACGCCGCCGGCTGTTCTCTGGGCTTAAGACGCGCAATTCACACACAGTTGTGACGCTTATGTGCGGCCCACTTCTCCCTGGTCACACTGACCCCCTTCCAGACTCTTTCAGTGCTGCACATCTGCGAGCCGCTGTATTCCTTCTCCCCGCTGAGCCTCTGTTCTGCCTGTTGGCGTGCTGTCCTGCTCGATGGCATCTCTTGTCTTCCACAGACGCGCATTCCTCCAGTCGCATCAGAGAGCAGGCGAAGTGAATGTACGAAAAGGGAGCGCGGCCAGACGCACGGCAGCACCGAACGCGCATTGATGCGGGGACTTGGGCTCTTCGTGGATCTCCTTCGTTTGCACCCCCTGCTGCTTCTCCTCTTTCTCATCTCTCTTCCTCTCCTCTTTGAGGAGGTTCAGTGGTTGCTGTTGCGGGATCCGTTGGCTCACATTCCCCGTTGCTGCTGCTGCTGCTCTTTTATCGCCTCTCCGTGCATACAGGGTTTTGTACGTCTGTGTGGGAGGAAGCGAGTATCTGCGCAGCAGCTGACGGAGAAGGGAGTGCACGAAGAGAGGGTTGGTAGATCGAGGGAGCAAGACGGTGGGCAGTAAGAAAGTGTCCGAGTACTACTCCTGGCACAGCCGTCATTCCGCACACGAGTGCAGGCAAAAGTACAGAGACCCTTTTACGTAGACACATATACGCGGCCTTCTCTGCGAGTTCGCCAGGTCTGCGGCAGGGTAGCGCATTCACCCCCATTCATGTCTCTTGTCGTTACTTTATTCGCATCTCTACCTTCTGGCCGCCTTTGCACCGCGCCACGATGGCTGTTGTGTCGAAGCTGACGTCGGGTCGCTTTCTTGGCTTCTACGCCGTGCAGCTACTCTGCCTCGCGGCGGCAGTTCGTATTCTCAATGCTGTGGTGCTCCGGCGTCGCGCTTCAAGTGGCAGTACCAGGCACCGCTCTCGCCGCTTCTCTCCTGCGTGCACCGGTGGCAGCGGCGAGGATGACACAATCAAGGTGGATCGCATCTTCTGGGGGCGCCTCCTCTCTCTTCTTCGACTGTGCATTCCTCATTTCGTATCCCTCGAAGCCGGGGGTGTGCTGCTCTTGCTGACCCTCTTTTACCTGCGCACCCACCTGACATTGCTGTTTGCACGGATTGTGGGGCGCAATGGCCGCTACCTCGTCGAGCGCAACACGAAGGCGTTTATTTCTAGCGTGGTGGACATCGGCTTGCTTGCCATCCCGGGAACGATTCTGCAAATCGGGGTGCAGTACGTGAAGATAATGACGCAGCAGCGGCTGCGAGACAACTTGCAGGCGGCCCTTCACAAAGAGTACCTCAAAGAGAACACGATCTACATGATAGCTACGCGGAGCGCCTTCATAGATAACACCGATCACCGTTTCACGCAGGAGACAGATCAGTTCTGCAAAGGCGTTGCTGGAGTGTTCCGCGCCCTCTTCAAACCGATTCTGGACGTGATGACGCTTTTGATGGAACTCTCGAGGCATGGGGGCATTGCGCCCCCTGCTTTCTTAATCTCTTACTACCTGCTCGTTGCGACCTGCATGTCGGTGCTGCTGCCCAACTTTGGTCAACTGGTGGCGACGAGCCAACAGAAGGAAGGCAACCTTCGTACGAAGCACCACCAGCTCATCTCGCACGCGGAGGAGATTGCTTTCTATAACGGCGAGGAGATTGAGCGCGAACACGCGGGACGCCTGCTAGGCTCCCTCATCCGCCATGAGTACAAGATCAAGCGCACCAAGTGGCTGACTGGGTGCAGTGACAGCCTGCTCATCAAGTACGGTGCCAGCTTGGTCGGGTACCTTGTGTGCAGTCTTGTCGTCGTGGACCAGTTCCATCTCATGACCAAGGGCGATCTTACCCAGTTGTACCTCCAAAATGTGCAGCTGTACGTGCCCTTTTCCGCAGCGATTGGGAGGATGCTTCTCATGCACAAGCAAATAGGCGCGTTGTGTGGCAGCGTGCACCGCATTGGCGAGCTGCGCGAGAGACTGGAACGCATCAACGCGTTGAATGTGCGTAGTGAGGTGGCCAACGTAGTCTACTCGAATGATGTGGTGCAATGGAGGGACGTAGACATCGTCAGCCCAGCTGGCATGCGTCTTCTGCATGACGTAAACATCACTGTCACACCCGGGAAGCACACGCTGATTATGGGCAGCAACGGCTCCGGCAAGACGGCACTGATGCGCGTGCTTAGCGGACTATGGCCGGTTGCCAAGGGCAGCGTGACCCTCCCAACAGCCCCAGAGTCGCTCATGTGCCTGCCACAGCGTACGTACCTCCCACCTGGCTCGCTGCGTGCGCTGCTTACATACCCGCACGTTACCGAGGACCCCCGCGACGGCAAGCCTGAGCAGGCCTTTGTGCCGGATGAGGTTATCATGTCGGCGGCGATGTCGTTTGGCCTCAACCCCATGATGGATCGCGAAGGTGGCTTGGATGCCTTTGAGAACTGGGAGGAAGTATTGTCGGGCGGGGAGCGTCAGCGTGTGGCCCTGGTGCGCGTCCTGTTGCACCGCCCGAAATTCGCATTCCTCGATGAGTGCACCAGCGCAATTTCCCAGGATGAAGAGCCCTTCTTCTACAGATTACTGCAGAAGGCAGGTGTGACGCTGATCACGGTATCGCATCATGAGACACTGCGCAAGCTGCACCGCGTCGTCGTCTCCTTGGATGGAGAAGGCGGCTACCAGGTCAGCGAACAGTAAAGAGGACGGGCGAGGGAGAGAGAAGACAAGTAGAGTGGATTGTTTGTCTCTCTTTTCTTGGGGGTGTGTTGGGTGCCGGTGAAGGCGGATTCTGTTGTAACGCAAGGGCGTCCCAACAACGGACTTTCGAGGCGCTGATGTTGCATATCTAAAAGACACACACGCACACGCACGCGCACGTGAGGTATTCTTTCCTTTTCGGCGTCGACGACGGCGAAGAAAGACAAACAAACGCAAAAAAAAGTAACCATAAACCTGGAAGCAGGGCTGATGATGGTTTCGTTGTTGTTTTGTTCTTGCTCCTTTATGTCGTTGCGCCCCCTCCTCCCCTCCCTCGACTCATGCACGCTGTCGTCCTTTGCAAAAAAAAAACGTGCCTTTAACCGCGAATATATACATATACATATATGTATATATATATATATGTATGCATACGTATGCGTGTGTGCTGTGTGTGTATTTTCTATCATTTTGTAATGTCCTGTTCAGTGTCTGTCCGTGCGCTGGTGTCTGGTTATGCGTGTTTTCTTCTCTTCCTTTCGCCGCCACACTTCCAATGCTTCTTCCGCAACCTTTATCATCTGGATACACGCATCAATGGGCGCATTTTCTTTTTTTTTTCGTGTCTCCCTTCTCGCAGCATTCGCCGGCTAAAGGGTTGAAGGTGGGAGAGGGGTCCTGGAGGGGTGTGGCGCTCGTACAAAATGTACAAGAACAACACTTTTTTAAAAAGAAAAGGGAAGCTCTTCTAGCATGTGCAACTGCACTGTGCGACTGCCCCATGTGCGGGCGCTGGAGTCTTCCGCGCTTCCATGTCTTTTGAAGGTGTACACTCTGTGTGCTCGCGTTTGCGTGCATACATGTTTTTCTCTTCAGGCATTTTTTTGTTGGTTCGCTAGACGAGGCCGAGAATGTAGAAGTGGTGTTCTTATATATATATATATATGTTATTCTATGTTTGCTGTGCTGTTATTTTTAATATCGGCCTCTCTGTCTACCTCTGCCTGTCCCTCTCTCTCAGAGCCTCAAAGGAGTTGTCCTTCCGCCCTTTCGGCACTGCAGCACCTAATCGACTGTGAAGGAGGGGGGAGGGGATATGTGTCGGTTGTCTGGTGTGCGTAGGTGTATGTGTCTTGCTCCTTTTCAGCATTTTGTAGTGTGCACGAGTGTATGCTAGCGTTGTTGAGCTTTTTTTTATTGGTGAGGTGTGTTGTCTCTCTGTGTATGGAGGGGGCAGGGAGCTGAAAGTGTGAGTGCACAGGGGTGGGCGCAGGTGTATAAGGCGACGCACAGGCCTTCATGAGGCGTCTTTCTCCTCCACCGCGTTCTCTCTGGGTTACATAGACTACTGGCTCCCATGTGCCCTTTCTCTCACTCTCTGCTTGCGTGTGCCGGGCGCGTACGTTTAGAAGTGCGTGGTGATTCTGACTCCCCTGTGCAGTTGTTTGCCTTTGAGTCTGGCGTGCGCCGCGCTCGCACACGCGCATGTCAGCTGCGTATGTCTCCAAATGGGGTAGAAAAAATGTATCCTGTGCTGCCCAGACCTCTGTCCCCCCCCCGGAGGAGGGAGGGGGAGCCTTGAGTGCGAAGTAGGCGCTGGGTTTGTATATAAAGGTTTCCTCAGTCTGAATAAAGGCTTAATGAATGAAAAAGAGCGTAAGTCGTGATGTGCGTAGTCAAGCCACCATTTCCTACGTACGGTGGGCACCGGCACCGCTTAGGCGCATCGCTGTTCTCGGCCTCCTTCAGCGTAGCACATCTGCGCCAGCGGTGCATGGATGCCTCGAGGCCGCCTTTAGCCTTCTCTGCGGCAGGCAGTCTTTAGCGCTCCACCCGGTAACCGCAAGTGTGATACGGTTGAGGGTGGTGTCAAAAGCCTGCTCCCCCTGCTGTGCTGCTCGATGCCATTGCTCTCTGTCGGTCTCTCTCACCTTCCTCTTACCACACGGTTGCTGCTTTTCATGCAACCGCCATCCCATTGTCTCTCTCGCACGACCATCTGCGACTGCCGCAAGTGTCTGTCCAAGAGATAACCTCGGTGCCGCGAGAACCCGCGTTCGGCTCCACTCTTCCTTTCTTTCCGACTGCCATCCTCTTTGCAGAGGACGGCCACACCTGTTCCACGCTGTATTACGCCTCGTCTCCGCGAAAAAGGCCGGTTTTACCGTCTCTACTATTCTCTGTTCCACTTTTTCTGATCTCTATCCCACACCCCCGGCATCCACAGAGTTCTGCGTGCCCGGCTACCCACCGCGACGCACCCCCTCACCCTCTTCCCTCGAATAACTGAGTATATCCTCTTTCATCCCGTTTCTTTGCCAGGCCATCATGACGTCCGTGTACAATTTCAAGACAATCACCGTCGTCCCGACGTACAAGGACTTCATGGACATTGTCCTGTCCAAGACGCAGCGCAAGACGCCGACGGTGGTGCACAAGGGCTACCACATCTCCCGCATTCGCCAGTTCTACATGCGCAAGGTCAAGTTCACGCAGAAGACCATCAATGAGAAGCTCACCTACATCCTTCAGGAGTTCCCGCGCATGGATGACATTCACCCCTTCTACGGCGATCTCATGCACGTCTTGTACGACCGCGATCACTACAAAGTGGCGCTGGGTCAGGTGGGCGCGGTTCGCCACATGGTGGATAACATTGGTCGCGATTACGTGCGTCTGCTCAAGTACGGCGACTCTCTCTACCGCTGCAAGCAGCTGAAGCGCGCTGCCCTCGGCCGCATGGCGACGGCGTGCAAGAAGCTTAATAGCGCGCTCGCCTACTTAGAGAAGGTGCGCCAGCACATGTCTCGCCTCCCCTCCATCGACCCGAACGCGCGCACGCTGCTCGTGACGGGCTTCCCGAACGTGGGCAAGTCCAGCTTTATGAACAAGGTCACGCGCGCTGATGTGGAGGTGCAGCCATACGCCTTCACCACCAAGTCGCTCTTTGTCGGTCACACGGACTACAAGTACACTACGTGGCAGGTGATCGACACCCCTGGCATCCTAGACCATTCTCTGGAGGAGCGCAACGTCATTGAGATGCAGGCGATCACCGCGCTGGCTCACCTCCGTGCATGCATCCTCTTCTTCATGGACCTGAGCGGCCAGTGCGGCTACTCCATTGAGCAGCAGGTCTCTCTCTTCAAATCCGTTGGCCCTCTGTTCACTGGGAAGCCGGTTGTCGTCGTCTTCAACAAGTGCGACGTGTGCACCATCGACGATGTCTCGCCGGCGGAGCAGGAGCTTATCATGGACGCCATTCAGGAGGCGAATGCGAAGTGGATTACCGCTAGCACACTCACGGACGTTGGCGTCGGCGACCTCAAGACTGTCGCCTGCGACATGCTTCTCGCCCACCGCTCGGAGCAGAAAGAGGGCTCTGGCCGCTACCAGGCGATTCAGAACCGCCTCTACTGCGCCACCCCACAGCAGCGCGATGAGCTGGAGCGCCCCGCCTTTGTGCCGGCGTCGGTGCTGCAGGAGCGCGTCACGGGCGAGCCGCCGAGGCAGCGCCGCAAGACGGAGCGCGACTACGAGTGGGAGAATGGCGGTCCGGGCCAGTATCAGAGGAACGAGCGCAAGACATGGGATCTGGAGAACCCGGAGTGGGTCGAAGATATCATTCCGGACATCATGGACGGCCACAACATCTACGACAATATCGACCCTGACATCCACCAGCGCCTGGTGGAGCTAGAGGCGGAGGAGGAGGCGCGGCTGGAAGATCTTGAGCTGGAGGCGTCCCGCAAGCACGAGCTGCACACGCTGGACAGCGATACCCTTGAGGCGGTGAAGTTCATTAAGGACAAGGTAAAGGTGCTGAAGATGGAGCGCGCCATGAAGAATCCTGCCATTCGGCGTACGCACAGCCAGGCGATGGCCATCAACAAGTTCAACAAACGCACCGGCAGTCAGGACTCCAGGGCGAAGTCCATCGCGGACGGCAGCGGCGAGGTGCCTACTCGCAAGCGTGGCCGTTCCATGTCTGTCGCACAGGAGGCGCTGATCCGAGACCGCTCCGGCTCTGCCCACGTTAGCACCAAGACAACTCGTAGCATCAGCGGCGCCTCTGCTAGTCGTGAACGCAGCATGAGCGTCAACCGCGGCGACGGCTACCGTGATGTGAACGAGAAGCTGCGCGCCGTGAAGCTGAGCAAGGTAAAGGCGCGTCCGCTGGCCCGCCAGGCACGGAAGGGCGAGGGCGACCACCACATCCCGAACCTTCGCCCTATGCATTTGTTCACGGGTAAGGTGAAGAGCAACGGTGCTCGAGACCGGCGTTAAGCGTGCGGGGTGCGACTACTGAGGTGAGATAGATGACAAGACAGGGAGGGGAGGGGGAGGTGACGAGGCGGTGACGTGATCATCTCTGCGGCGAGCATCATGGAAGGCTACACCATGAGTGCCATGATACTTGCCCCTCCTTCGCATTGGCTGTACCTCATTCACCCTTCTACTTCGTCTTTCTTGCACCGCTATCCCACGCTTTCCCCCCTCGCTCGCCGGTGCGAGCCTGACGAGCGACCCTCATCGTCTTCGCGTCCTTGCCATTTTTTCTTTTGTTCGGCTGTGCTTCTTTTGTTTCTTCTCTGCTGTTTGTACTGTTGCCCTTCTCTTCCCCGTGCCCCCCCCCCTCCATCCCCCCCATTTTATCTGTCTCACAACTCGTTCTCTCTCTCTGTTGCTCGCTCGGGGATTTCGCTGCCGACATGTACGCGCAGCGCTCATTTCAGTTCTCTGTGGCGCCTGTTTGCCGCTGGAGAGGCGAGGAAGGCAGGAGGGCAGACGGGGGGGGGGGGGGAGGGGAGGGGCGGGGCGGGCGGGAAGGGGGCGAAGCATTGTGTGTGGTGGGGGAAGTGGAAGAAGGAGAGGGAGGGGGGTGGCGGTACTCCACTTCGTTGAGGGACACGCACATTTGTGCATGTGCGTGTGGCACTTGCGTTTTCTCTCTTCTGTTTTTTTTCTGTGCGTGTGTGTATATGTGGGGTGAGGTGGGGGGAGGATGTTGTTGTCCCTTCCCCCGTGCTTTGGTGGTCAAAGGGCTGTTGGCTCGCACCGATGAAAGGCGACGACCTCGCCGTCAGCGGCGGATTAAAGGCGGACAAAGGGCTGATTTCTCTCTGCCACACTCGAATAACACTGACATAACTTTTAAATTTTTGCCTTCCGTTTTCTTCGCGTTTCCGCGCGTATGTGTCAGCGCAATGTATGCGCTCCTATTGCTTGATGCGTTCACGCCAAGGAAGAATGGAGTTGAATGACGGGAGCAACAGCTCAGCACTCACAGACACGTGCGCACTCACGCACCCACAGGTGGAAGCGGGGACGGTGCGGAGGCGTGAGGCTCGAAAGACGCCTTCGCTCCCCCCTTTTGTGTGTCTTCCTTCTTTTGTTTGTTCATTTTAAGTCATGTCATGCGCACTCTCGAGACGATTTGCTGTTGTGTATCCGTGCGCGTACGAACAACGCAGGGAAAGCTGTGTAAGCGCTTTAAACGCAAAAAAAAGAAACGAAACCAATAATGCAGCAACGGAACATGGAGTGGAGCACGCAGACATGCGGCCGGGTCGCCAGTTGTCTCCCTGCTCGCGTACACACTCAGGACCTAAAATGGGTGCTGGTGGTTGTGATTGTGGTGGTAAGGCGGCGAGGAAGTTGTGCTTGAGCAGGTGTGCGGACGGCAACGCTGGCTCCTCACCCCCTCTCCCTCCACAGGAAAACACGTCCCCTTGCAGCGTTGCAGATGCTGGTAGAGAGGCACCTCTTGTCTGGGTAGATGAAGGAAGAGAGGTCCGTGGGCCCTGAGTGCAGGGATGGGTGTGCTTCGCTGCCTTTTATCATTTTTCTTTTCTGTCTAAGCGCAACTTTGGTCGCGTAGGCGTCGGCCAACTTACTGATGTTGCCCTCTCCCCCTCTATCTATCGCTCCCCTTCTCCTCTGACTCCCCCCTTCTCCGTTTCCATATTCGCTGCTTTACGTGCGCGCTCAGGTGAATCAGCGGCTGTCACGTGCTTCTGTCTACTGCCTCCGCGACACGGTGAGGGGAAGGGCACGAGGCACAAGGAGGAAGGCACACGGTTCAGAGGAAACGAATCGATGCCAGACAAACACAGCATCGCATTGAGGCCTTGCTCGTCGTTCCTCGTCACTGGTTCGCGTTCAGCATTGCGCACTTCGCATGCGTTCTGTTGTTGCGCCAGCAAAGGTGATTGCGTGCGAGAAGCCTTTGCGTGAGAGGTAACGCTTCCGTTTTTCCGCTGTTGTTTATGGTGGGCTCCACTGCCACCGCCTCAACCTCACTATACCGTCCCCCCATGGTTACCACAGGATCATGTCGGAGAATCTCGATAGGTGGGATGCCTACCGCCTTTTCTGCATATCTGCAACCGCCGTCGACGGCGACAAGGGCGAGCTGCAGGATCGCCTCGGGATCGTGGATGAATATCTGACCGAGTACGAGGTGCTGTGCCGCGCGTTTCACAAGGCGCATCGCACCACACACGTGCAGGAAATTCGCCGGCTACTCGAGGACGAAGCAGAGGACAGACGATTTTTGAATGAAGACACCGACTCGCTGCCGTGGAAACTCTTTATCACTATATCCTTTGCATATGCGCAGGCGCTGGTGGTAGAGCACGAGACAGCGATGCGCCACGGTATCGTGGCCGCGTACACCGCGTCCTTCACGGAGCTGCTCTTCCCTTATGAGACGCTGCAGCGAATGCGGCTGACGTGGGAAGCACTCGACTCACTGGCACTGAAGGCGTGCATTGTTGGCCAATACGGCGTCCGCGAAGGCCAGCTGGCCCGTACCAGCATCCCGGGGTATACAGCCGCCTCAACATACCCACCCTCTGCACGTGCGGCAGCAGCAGCTGCTGCGGTGCACAGTCTTCTCGCGGAAGAGCATCAGGAGCGCCAAGAGATGATAGAGGCACGCAGGCAGCGCGTTGCAGCCTCCCTACTTCTCCTGGCCTCTTACGAGAAGTTCCGTAGTTTCGCCTCTGCCTCGGTGTGTGGCATGGGGCTCCTACCACAACTTAGGAGCAATTTCGCATCGACAGCACGCCAGGCGCTAGACAACAGTGCAACCCGCATCCAGTCCACATACCGAGGCTATCGTGTGCGTGCCGTGCGCGCTAGATCATGATAGCGGCGAGGGACGCGAATATGTCTATTGCTTGGCTCTCCTCTCTCTGTCTGGTAGGGGGGGCATTCTCTCTCGAGTAGCGCCTTCATTCGGTGTCTGGCACACGCGCATCATATATATATATATATATATATGGTTTTGGGCTGTGTTCTGTGACGCGCCATTCCACCTTCTCAAGAGGGGTGTGGGTATGCGCGGGCGTCAGTGATGTACAAGAAGGTGCTGTCTTCGTTGTTGTACCTGTGTTTATTTTTTTTTTGGTGTGCCTTCGCCTGTGCGAGGGAGGTCGGCCTCTTTTTGTTTGCTTCTCTTCCCTCGCTGCCGCAGCCACGCAGAGGCAGCCGCGGTGTGCACACGTGAAGGACGCAAAAGGGAACAGCGAAGGCGCAGGCGCACGTGTCTTCTAAGGCATCATGTTTAGCACAGAGGCGCACCTGCTGTGCATAGGAGGTTGCGGAGGGGAGAGTGAGGCATGTGCTTCCCCTGCGCTATGTTTTCTCCACGCCCTTCTCTCGAACACTCGTGCCAGGCGGCCAGAGGTGCTGGGTTACCCGCGTGCCGACATCTTTCGAACTTGCACAACTGCACAAACACCATCAAGCTGTCACACACGGTGTGCCTGAAAATTACCTTGGGCCAGCGGCTTCTCTCTTGTCCTTTCTGACGCAGCGTGTTTGTCGCCGCCCCCTCCTACTCGCTTTGGATTCTGCTCGGTCGTGCCTCTCAGCATCTTCTCTTTGCTCTCTCCTTCCCACCCTCGCGCCCACGCTCGCCCTCTCTTACACAACGGGGCGAAGAAGTAAAGCGAAGGAGCCTACTTCGACGAACACGCCCGCGCCTTTCCACAATAACTGACCCGTAACACACTCCGTTAAGCGCTGCGGAGAATGGCGACTCTCACGGACGGTCGCTTTCTGTTCATCCATGCGGATCGACACAACCTACTCCTGGAGCAATCCGTGAAGGCGGTGGCTGTCTCTCCATCGTCGACCACGACCGCGACAGCCGCAGCTGCCAAAGGCGGTGCTGCGGCGGCATCGTTGCCTGTCTCTTCTTCCACCTTTCAACTTGTGTACGGCGGAGTCGTGCGTGCCTTCGCGCTGAATGCCGCGCAGTCCCACATTGCGATGGTTTGCCCAGCCGGTAGTGCGGCAGCCACGTCGGCTGTGGTCGGCCATCTTCGCGACGGCGACCCAAGCACGGTGCTGCGACTCTTCTCCTTTACCCGAGGCGAGATGGGCGAACTGATCGACGAGGTTGTGACCCCAGAGGCGTGCAGCGTGGTATGGTTAGGAAATCGACACCTTGCGCTGGACGTGCGCCGATCCAGTGAATGCGCCCATAGCGAGGCAGCCACTTCGTCCTCGTCCTCTTCACTGTTGTCGGCTCCTGCGACATCTACCATCTTGATTGAAGTCACCAAGGCACCGGAGAAGCTGAAATATGTGCGGCAGGACCAGGCGGCGGCGTCGCCAGTGTCTGTCCTGGGGTCCGTTCTGTGCGAAATACGGGTCGTCAAGCAGAGCCTTCGCTTCTGGGACTTGCAGAGGGAAAAGGTGATGCACGAGTGCGTATTGCCGAACCGCCGCCCCCGTCAGGGTAAGACCCGCGTGGCGGCCGCAGCGTGCAGCGACGGTCCGTTTGTGTTTGTGGTGAACGATGACTGGACGGTGCATGGCTTTCACGTGAGCAGGCGCTCCGTGCGAGAGCTGAAGCCGATGCTGTCACAGTTCGAGTCGCAATCAGTTAACGTCGCCAACAACCGCGGCGGAAACGCGAAGGTGAGCAAGGCGAACAGCAAGGGGCAGGAGGTTACGGAGGCAGGAGAAGGGGAGGCGCCTCCTATGTCGTCCCCGCCTGCCAAGAGCTCGGCACTCGCCCACAAACTCGCGCGTCCACGCCTCTTCGCCCATGCAATCAGCGACAAGCAAGTGCTCCTGGCCCTCCAGGGATCCTCGACTATTTTGCAGTGCGCCTGCGAGCCCAAAGGCAGCCGCGATGATGAATGGACTGTGGTCGCCAAGATGCGTTTGCCGCAGCAGCTGCAGGCGACGTGCGAGGTGGTCGGACTCTCCCCTCGAGGGTGTCTCGTCCGTCAGTACGAACTAGCAGAGAGCAGCGCGCAGAGCTCGACAACGGCCGCCTCGTCAGACGCACGGACGGGGGCGTCTGCAAAGGGCCAGAAGACTGTCGCGTACTTTGTGGTACCCCTGGAAATGAAAGCGACGGGCAAGGCCTCGGTGGAGGTGGCCCCGCTCCCACCGGCGGCGACTGCTGTTCGTGGCAGCTCAGGTACTGCGAAAAGCAGCGCTGCGGCGCCGAGGGCGAACACTGCAGGTACAACGAACGGGGAGACGGTGATGATATCGGAGGTGGCCTCAGAGGCGTCGCGGACGAAGGGGAAGCGAAAGTGCAAGAAGTCTGCCGCCCCCGAGGCCGCCGCAGTGAGCGGTGACGCATCGGCGTCCGAAACATCCCCGGCGGCCACTTCTTCAAGTCCCAATGGCACAGGCAATGAGCAGGGTGGCGTCAGTGACCACGGCAACGCAGGCAGTCCCTTGCAGTGCGCCGTTAGAAGGTTGCTTGTGCATGCTGGCATCGCTGGAAAGGACCAGTTCCACGGTACCTTTGCAAAAGACTCTGCAAAGGATGTTGCCAACACCGCCGCCGCGGCTGCCGCTGCTCCTCCGAAACGCGGACGCGAATGGTATTCTACTGATGTGCTGATGAGCGCGGGAGGTGTGGTGGTGGGTGTTGTCTTGGGTATGGTGTTGATGCGTCGTCTCTCACTCCTATAGCTGCCGCGTCAGAGGGAGATGGCAAAGTCTGCTGGGGACAAGGATTGCATGCAGTGAGAGACTGTGGGCCACTGCGAGCCTGCGCGAGGGGTGTACGCGTGCGTACAGGCTGCCTCAAGTGCGCGTTCGCCTTTTGATGACCGCGCCCCACGTCCTCGTGTGGAAGATGCTGGTACCTAACGATAGTTTAGGGCTTCAATAGGATGAATGAAGCAGCAGAAGCTATTGCTGCAGGGGGAGGGAGGACACATCTTTGGCAGAGCACTGCAGCAGAGGCGGGTTCCACAACGCGGACGATAAGGTCCCCCCCCCACAGTGCAGCGGCGATGCGTTTGCCGCTTCTTAGCACCCCCCTCCCTCCTCTTCCCCCCGCTTTCTCGCTCCTCAGACACAAGGGTGTCAAGTAAGTGTGCGCCTGGTCGTACGAGCGGACGCCACTGCCGCACTTCCCCTTCACCGTTGTCAACTCTTTGCGCACATGGCCGCGGCGGCGTCTCCGTTGCGTTTCTATACCTCACCCTTCCTCTCCTCGCCTCGCCTTTCCTTTCTCTTTGTCTCCTTGCCCACCGCTTCTCTTGAAATCGGCAAAGGAGCCTTGATCGCTATCCGCCGCCGAGCCCACAGGTGGATCTGAGAAGCACTTAACGAGCGAAATGTCCAGTCAAGAGTCCCTCAAGGCTGCGATGCGGGAGTCACTGGAGGCGAACGGGACGATTAGCCACATCAAGGCCGAGCTCCGCGCCGCCATCTTCGAGCGACTCTCTGACGTCACTACCAAAGGCGATGATAGGGCTGTGGAGAACCCGCCTGTGCCTCCAGAGAACATGGTAATCAATGAGCTCATCAAGGAGTACCTCACCTTCAATGGCTTAGAGCACACGCTAGCTGTCTTTCAGCTCGAGGCTCGATCGCCGGACAGCCAAGTGCCGCGTCGCGTACTCGCGTCAGAGCTGAACATGGCTGGCGCCCCGTCGTCCGTCCCGCTGCTCTACGCCATGCTTCATGAGGCACGCCTCTCGAAAGATCTGGGACAGTAGACGGCGTGGGTGTGCCCCCTCCTCTCCTCCCGTCAATGCAGGTTGTGCGCTCGGTCTCTCTTTGACCTTCTCCGCTTGCACGCGCGCCCTATCTTCGTTCAAATGGGGGGGGGGGAGAGATGAGGATGCGGTGACTTCTGCTCTCCCATGTTGTTGTTTCTTTATCTTCGCGGGATCGGGTGTGCCACTCACTGCGGCCCCGCTGTCGCTGACCAGCGGCGCTACGCAGACCCGTACTTGTGCCTGCGTGTGTGCCTGTGGAGAAACAAACAACCAAAAAGAGAGAAGTGCTCATGGGATCCGTGCTTTTTTTTTCCGCACCCCTCCCCCCATCCCCCCGGCGTGCGTGTCTTCTCTGGCCTTTTGCGCCGCTCCTCCACGCTGGGCTGCCTCTCTGCACGACGACATTTCACCACCTCTGCAGTAGCGGTGGACGGGGCGAGCAGAGAGGGCACTGAGAATGGAAGAAAGGCAGGGCCTTGGCTTGGGAGCGAGGGATCAGAAGCGCTGCATGCACACCGCCCCTACCGCACTTTGGCGTATACACAGACGCCAAGGCACTTGCTCGTACGCTTGCACCGGGCTCCTTCGCTCGCTTCCTCTTCCTTGCCCCCCTCCCTCTCTCCACGTCCATCGTCGCTCACCATCTTGCATTTCTTTGCTGCTGCGCACCTTTTGCGTTGTTTGTGTGCCATCCACCGCGGGCGTTGGCATCCTCCCTTCCGCCCTGTCCTTTTCCATTTTGTTTGTTTCCGGCTCTCCGTCTCGTCAGCCCTCCTCGCTCTCCATCCCCCCTCCCCCTCCCCACCCGCCTCACACGTGGGTCGACCCTCCCTTCCGCGCTCCCGCGCACTTTTTACTTTTAGCCCTCAGCAGTCGCAGCAGCATCGACAATGGGCAAGGAAGACAAAATGTACGATATTCTCTTCAACATGAAGTTCGCATCGAAGCAGATGACGAAGAGCGCCACCGCGTCCGAAAAGGCGGCGGAGCGGGAGAAGCTGAATATCAAGAAAGCGTTAGAGAAGGGCAACCCTGAGGCGGCCCGCATCTACGCCGAGAACGCGATTCGCAAGCGCAACGAGGGCCTGAATTATCTCCGTCTCGCCTCCCGCCTCGACGCCGCCGCGTCGCGTATACAAACTGCCATGCAGATGAAGATGGTTACTAAGACTATGTCCACCACGGTGAAAGGTATGGACAAGATTCTCACCTCCATGAACCCCATGAAGATCGCAGAGGTGATGGACGCCTTTGAGCAGCAGGTCGGCGAGATGGACGTGAATTTGGGCACAATGGATGCTGCCTTCGAGAGCTCTTCGGCTGGCACGGTCCCGGTAGCTCAGGTAGACTCGTTGATGGAACAGCTGGCTGCAGAGAATAACATCGATCTTAGTACGAAGCTTGGCAATGCTCCGTTGGGTAACAGCATCGCGATGCCTGCGCGGAAGCAGGATGTGAGCGAAGACGACATTGCTGAGCGCCTCAAGGCGCTGCAGGCGCTGTAAGGGTAGACAGGGGTGATTAGTCGAAGGGGTACACATGCCTCGTGTCACAGTGGATAAAGTTTTTTTTTTTCGAATAGACAAGCGTGACAGCGATGTATTACGTGATCTGACTTGTCTCTCTTCCCCCTTTTCCTCATCGTGGCATCCGTGGGGCTCACTCTCTCGCATCGAATGGCGCGCAGCTCTCGTGCTGTGTGCGATTCTCTGCACCCTCACAGAAGTGACGGCTGCCGGCGTTGTCGTCTCTCCCTCCCTCTTTCTCGGACTTAATCTCAGCTGGCCCGTCTCTTTGTGCCCTTCACCACGTTTGCCCCCCCGACAGATAGTCGCACGATTCCTATACCGCTTGTGTGTGTGTGCTCGTCCGTGTGCAGTGCCTTTATAAGGCTGCCGCGTAGCGACCGAGGATCCGTGCGGAAGGCGAGAGGGTCAGACAGACGGACAGACAGGCAGACACACACACACCCACACCCACGCACACGCACGCGCACACCCAGACACTGGAAAAGGTAGAGCAATTCTCACTAGTTCACCAGAAAGCGTGCATGTCGGAGGTGCTCACGTATCGATCTACTTACATGAGTTGAGGCGAGAAGAGGAGGAAGGTGAGGGGATGAAGCGGAGGGATAGTAAGGGAGAGATGCTCCACAGATGCCCTTTTAGACAGTAGCGCAGGCGCTCTCCCTCCTCAAGCACCCACCTCCGTGTCCGCCTCACAACACTGTTGGCTGCTCAGCCGCGCTTTTCCTTTCTCTTCTGCTTGCCGCTCCTCTGCTTTGCCTTGCTTCCCTTCGCGGACAGTCATCATATCGGCTGCTAAAAGTGCCCTTCTGTTCTTTGATGCCCATTAAGTGTGTTGCGTGTGTGTGTCTCTTCTCTCTATAGGTGTGCGCCTGTGGGTGTTTGCATGTATGGCAGTGCGCCTGTGTGTGTGTATTTTTTTTGTTTCGCTTGCTGTTGTTGTGTGTCGGTCGATCGCTTGCTGCGTCATTGGTCCCCTTTCTCTCTCGCTCTCTCTCTGTCTGCCCTTCCCTAACCCCCCTCCCTTGGTCTCGCTGTGCTTCCCATTCCATGCCGGCCTACCTGCCAAGTCTCTCTGTTGGGGTGCGTCTTGCATGTGTATGTGTGTATGTATGTGTGTATGTGCTTCTGTGCGATGCGCGCGGTATGTCAGTGTCTGCTCTTTGGTACCTCAAATGGCCGCTCTTTTTCTTGCTCGCTTCGATTTTGAAAGTTGTGTTCAAAACGTTGATGCGCATCACTACGCATCCCGTGCTCATCCGTCCATACAGTGTCACAAACGTGGCTGCGCCGTCGAACCCAGTGCATCCGCATCACATCAGACCTTGTGCCTCGCCGTGCGTGATTATATATATATGTGTGTGTGCGTGATGGGCATGCCTCCTCTCTTCGCACTCCTTGGCCGTTTCGGCGCGTTGCTATCCTTTTTTTCTTTATGTTTCGCTCTTGCCGTTCTACTGAGCTTGGTGCGGTCTAACATCAACGACTGCCGCGGAGCAACAGCAGCCAGACCTTGGTCCTCGACTTCATCACCCACAAAACGGAGCAGAAGAGCCTGGCGGCCCAGGACCAACGCGAGTCAAGAGAGCGAAGGGCTATGCAAGCACAAAGCGGCGCTGTTACGTCTCTGACATCGTAGGACTCCAGCGCCTCAGTGCCTTCAACGCGAAGGATATGGGCGTCGAGGACAGCGAAGAGCACTGTGCACCGGTGCTGAGAACACGTGGAGGTGGGGAGAAGAAGTGCACTCGCAGGCTGTGTGCTATATTGTCGTAAAGGGGTGCTGCGGGAGCGATTTACTTCTCTCTCCGCGTGTGTGTGTGCGTGCCCCGCTTTTCTCTCTCGCCATCCATTCCAGACTTCATCCATCACCCTCTCGCGGGGCGAGGGAGGTCTGCCCAGGTGCATGCTTGGCCCATCGACTTCCATGCAATTTTTCCCGCGCCCCTCTTCGTCCTCCTCCGGGTACGATTGCCATTCTTCTATTTCATTTTTGTCTTTTCCTCCATCGTGCTCACCGTGTCAACGTTGCCGATGCACACGCACGCTGGATGCACCTCCTTTCCCATCTCTGCCACGCACTCGTGCACGAGCAAGGTGTCAGCTATACACGAAGCAGGCACAAGGAGAAGATCACACGTGCGGCACGCTTTTTTTTTCGTTATTGTTGTTTCCTGTTCTAGTATAAGAGCGAAGCGCAGCCGAGCCTCGCACAAGTGCGCGCTGAACGGCATCGCCATCCGGCGCAGCTCCTCATCCTCTCGAACCTGACAAAGAAAAACAAACAGGAAAACAAATATTTTTCGTTTGTCTGTAATCATAGCGACCGAGAGCGAGGCAGGCAAGCAGGCACACATCCCCGTCTTCCCTCTTGTCTTCCATTTTTTTCGGTACACGTGGTCTGCCTCTGCTGCCTTTCCTTTTGGCGACTCAGTCCTGCATCTCGAGGCCTGCTCCTCATTGCTTGAAACTTAGGCCCGATGAAGCGCGGAGCGAAGCGGTCGTCGCGAGATGGGGAGGACATCCCCGGGACACGCGCCCGCACCAAAGATGCTGAGGAAATGCGAAAGGAAGAAGAGCGCCGGCAGCGTGGGCTGACGGAGGCAAAGCCGCGAGCGGAGCTCGAAGACGAAGACAGCTGGGAAGATGACAACAGTGACGTTGAATACATCGAGGACGGCTACGATGATGAAGAGGAAATCGTTGAGGCGGGCGACGAGGACGATGATGAGTACGCCGAGTTCCAGAAGGAATCCTCGGCTCACATTGCGAAAGGCATCAAGTCTATCTCCTTCAAGGAGGCCGGCGAGACGGGTGCCGAGGACGATGACGAGGCCGGCGGTGCTGCGGCGGTGTCAGTGTGGCGTGGCGACATCGAAGGTGCCGCCATTGGCGAGGCGGAAGGCGGTGAGCCAATAAAGCTAGAGTTCTCCAACAAGGCCTACGACGCCTTCTTCCAGCTGCGCACCGAGTATCCATGCCTGTCTTTTGATGTCGTGAAGGACAACAAGGACAACCACACCAGGTACCCACTCTCCACGGTGTTGGTGTGCGGCACGCAAGCGGATGAGCAGGCCCGAAACGAGTTGCTGGTGCTCTATGTAACGAACATGTGCCGCACCAAGTACGACGTAGCCAGCGACAACGACAGCGAGGAAGACTACATCGGCGAAGAGGACGATAGCGAGGAGGACGAGGACGACGAGGCCGACGAGGATGTGAACGATGGCGAGCCGGTGGTGCACCACCGCGTCATCAAACACTACGGCACGGCCAACCGCGTGCGCTGCTGCCCGCAGAACAACCCTGCGAGTGGCAGTCAGCTCGTGGCCGTGTGGTCCGAAGCCGGCCACGTGCAGGTCTTCGACATCGAGTCGGAGGTGCGGGCCCTGACAGACTTCTCGAACTGGTCGAAGGAGCAGGCGCAGGTGTGGAAGCAGCAATCGGCTGGAGGGCAGAGTAAGAAGGCTCATCCGCTGAAGTTCTGCACGCCGTCGACGTCGCACAAGACAGAGGGCTACGGACTCGACTGGAGCCCGGTGCAGGCGAGCGTCTTCGCGTCGGGTGACTGCGCCGGTTCTCTTTTCGTGTGGCAGCCCACGGACGACGGCCGGTGGAAGAGCGCAGCAAGCAGCACTGTACCTGGCGCTATGTCGATTGAGGAGATTCAGTGGAGTCCGACGCAGGCGGATGTGCTCATCACCGCCCGCGCCGGCGGCCTAGTGGAGGTGTGGGACACGCGTGACATGCGGGCCTGCAAAATTGCGTTTCAGGCGGACCCCTCCGATATCAACGTGGCTGACTGGAACCGTGCCCGGCAAGCGTCGCACCTGCTTGTGACAGGTGCCGAGAGCGGCGCTGTCGCAGTGTGGGATCTGCGGCGCATTGCCACTCCGGAGCCGATCCAGCGCATCGCACTTCACAAGAAGGCCATCACGTCCGTCGAGTTTGCGCCGCACAACGAGAGTGTCCTGTCCGTTGTCAGTGATGATGGTCGCTGCACCTTGTGGGACCTGTCGCTCGAGCGCGACTTTAACGAGGAGCAGGAGGCGGTGGGCGAGTTGTTTAGCGGGAAGTTGAAGGAGTACCCTGATCAATTGATGTTTCATCATCAGGGGCTGGTGCACCCGAAGGAGGCGCACTGGCACATGCAGATCCCCGGCATGGTCGTGACGACGGATTACGAGGGTCTCAATCTCTTCCGTCCCATGAACTGGAAGTCCTTGATGCGTTGAGGAAAGGGGAAGGTGAACGCGAAGAGCGTGCGAGAGAAAAAGTGTGCTCTCGGGTAATTTTCAAGCCCCACGAGATGGAATGGGTGGGCGTTGGTGAGGAGAGGGTGTTGCTTTCCGCGTGCTCGGCTGCCAACGAACCGCCATCGGGGGTGCGGCTTCTCTTTCGGCCGTCTTCCTCGTCGCCTCCTTTTCTGCCCCGCCCTCTTTCCCTCCCGGGCCCCCTTGTCTTGTCTACCGTCTCTTTAACGGAGAAGCATGGGACATGTGACGGTGTGCTCTCCTCCCCTCTCTCCCCCCTCGTGCGCGTTGGTGCGTGTCGGTGCGGTTTGTTGTGTCGTGGCCACACGTGCCATGGCGTGTGGGTGGAAGATATGCCAGCCATCAAGAAGAAAAGGAAAAAAAGGCACTAGGCGGCGGCAACGAAGTGACAGGGCCAACAACAACGACCCCTGCTAGCGCAACCAGCGCCGGGGCCCAGGTTTAACTGACAGACTCTCGAATAATGCGTGACCAAGTCCGCGCGCTCTAACAAGCTGAAGCGAGAAGAGAAGTCAAACGAAAACGAAAAAAAAAGAACGTTGGATGTTGTTTATTTGGGGTGCTGGACGGCGACTCGACACACACACGCACACACATGCACATGCACAAATCCATGGCCTCAGCTGCTTGTCCCTGCGTCTGTCGCCATTCAGCGGCGCCTAGCAAGCTTGCCGTGGGTGCTGTTCTACTGCAGGACTGGGTTCGCGTGCATGTGAGTGTTGGCGCATTCTATGGCACGATGTTCCGTCCACCCCCTCCCCCTCTTCGCACAGGGACTCCTGTTTTTTTTTTTCCAGCCAAAGCTGTGCGCGCATATGCGGCACGACTCGTTCTTCTTTGTTTACATGTCGATGCTTACCCTTTCTCTCCTGCACTCCTCCCTCTCCTCACGCACACGCACACGCACACGCACTCTCTCTCTCTGTATGGCTGTATGGCGTACGTGTGTCTGTGCGGTCTCTTCCTGTTGGCACAAGATCACGTATTTCTGTAGACGGCAACCGACGCACAAGCAACACGGCACGAAGAAGAAAACACACAAGACAGTCGACTATCGACGACTTTCGCTTGCTTCTTGTTCTCTTGGTGACACTCCCATTCACGAGGCGGCCTTCCCACGCCGACACGCGCATAGGACCTCGCCAGCGCATCGCTCGAATCATGAACATTCTTTTACCGCTGACGACCTTGATTGTGAGCTGGAGCCTGGACAGCACAGATCCCGATGCCCAAAAGCGAATCTTTTTCATTTTCGCCATAGTGCACACCGCAATCATATGTGTGGCTCTCTACATCTTCTTCGAAATTTGGCGCTGTGACGACCACACTCTCATCCAGGTTAAGGATCCCTACACCGACCAGGAGAGTATTCAGAAGCACTGGGAGTACGACATCGGGAAGCTGCGTGACCTGGTGGTGGTCAATATTGGCTTCTCTGCCGGGATCAGCACGTTCTTGGCCTTGCGCTACGGCATCTACTTCCCTCTGCTGTTGCAGAGCCTTAACAATCCCAAGGGACTTTACTACTCGGAGCTGTTCCGCATCTACGCGAAGAAGGAGCAGGCGGAGGGCGACCTGCAGCGTCCGTGGAAGGAGAAGAACACTTTGCCCGAGTGGGCGAAGGCACTGTGGACTCAGAGCGGGAAAGACTCGGAAAAACTGCTCGCCAACAGCGGGCTGGCTTCGCAGAGCCCGACTGGGGGCAGCAAGGCGTCGCGCAAGCGCAAGTAGGGCTGCCGCGGAACTGGTGGTACTCCCGTGAGAGGAATGAAATAGGACCTCTGCCACTGGGATTATGGTTAGCCCTGACAGAGCTCGCTGCCGCTGCTACGCCTTCTTCTTCCTCTTGTTACCGCGGGCCTGTCCCTTCCTCCCCCCTCCGTGGGAACGCATCGGGCAAGGTAAAGCAGCAAAGCAAGTGCAAACAGCCACATCCCGACCAAGGACAGGTGCCACCACACATACACTGGCAACCTCTGTTGCAAGCGGGTGATGGGATTCCGTTGGTGGTAGCCTCAGATAAAGAGGCGGCGGCCGATAGGGGTGCGCTCTCTGAGAGAGGCAAACGGCGTCGTCTAGCAACGCGCGGGGAAGGTGAAGTCGTGGTGCCTCTCCTCCTCGCGCCTCTGTGTGTATGTGCACGTCATGGACTCGCATATAGACAGCTGCGGGGACGCCAACTCATGCAACACAGAGACGGGTGCCTGTAGAGGCTATGGAGTCATGCGCGAGAAATGGGCTCGCTTCTGTTTTCTTCCACTCTATACCGATTGCACCGTGTGCTACCTCGGTCTCTCCGTGCACGGCTCCCCTCCCCCTTTCTGCCGTCCATTTCTCTCTGCACCGGATCACTCTCCGCGGTGGTTACTGAAACGGAAAGAGGCACGACTACACGCGCAGCCACCACACGCACGCCATTGCCACCTCCTCCTCTACATGTATTGGGCTCGTCTGTCCACAACACACGAACATCTTGACAATGCCGTTGACCAGAAGCAACTGCAGGTTTTGCCAGTACTTTCACGCTCAGCATGACGCCGTTCGATGCCCCTGCGCCGCGTGTTGGCGTCAGCGTCGTAGTGGCGACTCCGCCAGCGCCGCTGGAAGGATGGCACCGCCGAATTCAGTGAGTGCGGCACCGACATCGAGCCACGTTGTGACCTACAACCCTGCTGACGGCGCTGTAGCGGCAGCTTCTGTCGCAGGTGCTGAGGGGGCGCCGGTAGTTGCTGAGGGACTGTGTCCGCACAGCGCGGCTCCGTACCACCACTGCCGCGACTGCGTCCTGCCTCCGTATTTTGCACGTCAGCAGGCTCAATGGGATGGCCACGCAGTCGTGTGCGCACCGAGTGCCCGCCAGAACGCAGGGTGCAGCCGCGTTGCACAATCTCGATGCCGCCGTGGGAGTAGCCGTACCAAGGCGCCGATGCCACCTCTCCCTCAGTATGCCGCGCAGGACGTGCCAATCATGGGACCGCGGGCATCTCTCTACATCAAGTCGTAGAATGTCGCGCATTGCAAGCCCCCGAGCAGCCACTCATCCCTATCCGAGCATTGTCTTGACCCATACACGCAGGCGAGTATGCAAGCGGCACTGTTTTACGCATCTCTTCAGTGTGATTGCCCTTTGCCCTCGGCTGTGCACTGCCCGCCCCATCCCGCTT
The DNA here is from genome assembly GCF_000234665.1 of Leishmania mexicana MHOM/GT/2001/U1103. Taxonomy (NCBI): domain Eukaryota; phylum Euglenozoa; class Kinetoplastea; order Trypanosomatida; family Trypanosomatidae; genus Leishmania; species Leishmania mexicana. The sequence continues at coordinate 732,595 of NC_018336.1, forward strand.
TGGCCCCGCCCCTCTCAGGTGCACCGCCTATCCTTCTCTTCTTTAGACTCGAAGTACGCAATAAACCCGATTTGGCCGTGTTTCCTCTCTCTCGCGCGTGCGTGCGTGTGCAGGCGCATGCCCAAGCGCGTGTGCACCACCTTCCATGCAAACACGCCCTTGCATTCCACAGAGAGGATTCTCTCCACTGCCTGTGCGCTGTTGCACGCTGGCAGCGGCTAATACCGCATCCTTTACTTGCTCTACTCGACCCACACGCGTCTCTCCCTTCTGGGGCTCATTTTTCTTGTTTTGTTTCCTGCCGGTGCTACTCCGACTGCACGGCTACCCGCATACAACGCCCCTTTCCCCCACATGCAGAGGTACACGCACGGCGTGTTTCCGTTTTTGTGCTGACGCCACGCTCTTGCTCACCCCCCTCTTTATCGAGCTCGCTCTGCCGCACTTCTCTCTCCCTGGCATCAACTCCATCGTCGCACAGTAACCATTGACGAGGAAGAGCGACAGCATCAAACAACTCCCTCCCTCCCCCTTAAGCCGAAAGACTGTTACGCCATCGTGGCAAGATAAACGGATCTGCTTGCATTCGACCGAACGCAGCGACAGAGACGCACACATCTCTCGGCTTTTCTCTCCGGCATTGGCAACTTGCGTGCACTTGACCTGTTTCATATCATCGTCTTCTTGGATGTCTGCACACACACCTCAGCACCACAAGGGCCATCAAGTCGCCGCCGGAGAGACTTTCTTCTATCGTCAGCATGTGCGTCCAGGCGTAGAAACGACCTTTCGCATTCGGCTTATTTCTGGCACCGCCAACCCAGACCTCACCGACAACGTGGCCAAGTGTCTGAACGTGGACAAGTGCCGCACGGAAATCAAGCGCTTTGCTAACGGGGAGCTGAACATCAAGGTGGTCGACAATGTTCGCGGTGATGACTGCTTCATTATTCAGCCGACTGCCGGTGGCTTCGACACGGACGTCAATACGGCCATGATGGAGCTGCTGCTGCTGGTGCACACTCTGAAGCTGTCTTCGGCGAAGCGAATTACGGCTATCGTGCCCTACTACGCGTATAGCCGCCAGGATCGCAAGAGTGAGCCGCGTGTGCCGATCTCTGCATCCGCGGTGGCGCAGCTGCTGCAGTGCATGGGTGTTGACCGTGTCGTGACGATGGATCTGCACTGCGGCCAGATACAGGGCTTCTTCAGGAACATCCCGGTGGACAACCTACTCATGTTCCCCGAGTTTGCCACATACCTGATGCGGCAGCCGTGGTTTGACAAGAACCAAACAGTGGTGGTCTCGCCCGATGCCGGCGGCGTGGAGCGCGCCAACGTGCTGGCTGATCGCATCGGCGCTAGCCACATTGTCACCATCCTGAAGCGTCGCAAGGAGGCCGGAAAGGTGGACTCTATGCAGACGGTCGGTAACGTTCAGGGCTACACGTGCGTCATCGTCGACGATATGGTCGACACCGCGGGCACACTGTGCAAGGCGTGCGACCTACTGAAGGAGATGGGCGCGACGCGTGTCATTGCCTGCGCGAGCCACGGCATTTTGACCGATCCGGCGTGTGACCGCATCAACGCCTGCGAGGCACTGGAGGAGGTAGTGGTCTCCGACTCGATTGATCAGCGCCTGACAACGGCGAAGTGCGATAAGCTAACCGTACTGACGACGGCACCGCTGCTGGCGCAAGCCGTGCACAGCCTCCACACGGAAGCGTCGCTCTCCTCTCTTTTTGTGAAGCTGTAACTCCAAGTTCTGCGACACCAGAAAGCGGCGCGCTCGTATGTGCATCACCATCGCTTCCGCGTTCATACACCCGAACACGAAAGCGTGCAGCAGTGAAAACACGAATAAGGCCAAACGCGCCCGCCCCCCTCCTCCAAACAGAGAGAAAAAAAGGAAAAGGGGCCCGAGAGGGCGAAGCGGAACTTCATCCCTTTTTGTTTTCGGGCTTCTCATCCCCTCCCTCCCCGCGCCGCCCCGCCCCGCCCCGCGCCTGTTCTATTTTTTTTACCTCGCCTTTCTCTATCTCTCGTTTTTTTTCACCTTCTCGTTAACTTTCTGATCCTCCCATTTGTTCGCTTAATATCTTCGTGCGGATGTAAATGTGTGTGTGTGTGTGAGCAGGTAAGCATGGCGGGCTCTCTGTTGTCGTAGCCAGATGTGGGTCTCTTGTGTGCCTGCGATGGTCTGCGAGGTGGTGGTGGTGGTGGTGCAGGGGCGATCTGAGAGGCATTGCGCCTCCTCCTACCCGCTCACAAACGAAAAGCGGAAAAAAGATAAACGAGTAGAGCAAAAGGCTCATCCCACATCCTACGAAGCACGCACCCATACCTGCCATGCCGCGGATGTCTGCGGGATTCTCTCTGGGTCGAGTATGTGCGTGTATGTGTTTTTTTACTGGTGTCGATTCATCGAGCTTGTCCTTAGGGGCGCAAGCGCGTAACGTGCCTATTTCGCGAGATGTATGAGGAGCGCGTATTTTGTTCTCCTTCCTTGAGGATCGGGCGCGCGCGCACGTTTGTGAGGGGTCTCTCTCTTTTTTTTCGTATTCCATTTTTTTTTCCTGAGCGCGTGCGTGTGCGCGTGTTTTCACTGAGTTCGGGTGTCTTCTGCACATACGCACAATGCTGAAAAATCGCAAAGAGCGCAACCGACAAGAAGCAGTATCAGCAGCAACTGATGAACGGTATCATTGACGAAAAAAAAGAAAACAGGGATGCCACGTCGCGCGGTGAAGGAGTATTCCAGAAACTTGTGCAGCCTCGCAGGGCGCGGCTGATGCGTATCAAGGCACTTCATACTAAAGAGAGAACCATGCTGTGTGCGTTGCACGCAGGCAGATTGCATATTTGTGAGATGCGAGGTGAAGTGGGCAGCCGCAACACGGGCATCGAAGCACCTCTGCCGGGACTGTGGGTCTCCGGGGTGGGGGGAGAAAGCCAGAACCCCACTGTACCACGTCGCAGTCGAATGAGCTCACACGATCGCCGGGTATGTATGCGCCCTGGGCAGTTCTTGCTTCGCTTCTCCTTTGGTACTCTTTTCGATCACTGGATGTCCTCCACCGCTCATTCGTACTGATCCTCTCACTCACTTACATCGGCACTTTTCGTGTGCCTGTTGTCACGCACCCACCTACCCACACACACACACACACATACAAGCGTGAATGAGGTGCGAGCCCGACAAACGGACAAAGAAGTGTCTTGGATCATCTCGTCCTTTGCTTCCTCTCTCTTTTTTCTTTCGTCTTGTGTTGGCTCCTTCACCTGCGGGACTACGAATTTCTTCTGCTTGGGGGAAAGCGCGCCTTGTTGACTACGCGGGGGGGAGAGGTTACAGGTGCACCCTGTATGTGTGTGTGTGTGCTTCCATTGACGGTGTCGTCGCTTGTGCGTGCCGGTAAGGAAGGCTGAGACGGAGCGTGTTTCGGACACGGGGTGACGCAGAAGGCCCGTGTGATTCTCTTTGTCCACTTCCGTGGGTAAGGCGAAGCCGTAGCATTCTTTCCATGCTGACACGCCTGCATCACAGGCTGCAGCTCCATTGCTCAAGCCCTACGAGTGATCAACACCGTGGCGTTCTGGTGGACTGAAGCGAAACACCACACCTGCGCACATCCATCGTCGTTATTGGACAGCAGCTCCAGTTTTTTGTGTTTCGTCTGTCCTTATTTTTGGGAGTGTCGCTGTGCATTCGCGCCTCCCCTCTTTTGCATACCAGCATTGCTCTTAGCCGGCGCCGACTTGGGGGGTGGGCGGCGCTTGCCAGCGAGTCGGACTCACGCAGAGAGTCACAGCAGTATAAGAAAGGCGGGCAATAGCGGCAACTGCACGTGTCCGCAGCAGAGACAATCACCCGACAGCTGACAGACGTCGCACGGAGAAGAAGTGCCCTTTATTTGCGTGTAGCCTTTTGCTCTTTGTTGCTGATTTCCACTTCCATATTCCGCCTGCTTTTTCTTGTCGTCGTGCAAGTCTCAAAGAGGGCAGCCACGCCACAGTGAGAGAGGAAGAGAGGGGTGGGGCCGTGGGACGAGAGGGAGGCGCGGACAGCACTTCCTTGTCGTTCTGCATTCTCCCTTTCTGTCTGTCTCCGTCTGTCTCTGCGTGCGTGCAGACCTGTGTGATTTGTTGGTGTCTGTGACACCTCCACGCGGTTTCCCCTTCCCCCCTTCCCCCTTTTGTTTGCTCGTTGCCAAGCAGATTCGCCCTTGCCGGCAGAACGACACGACTAACAAAGGACAGACAAAACGAGCGAAGAGGCGTCCTTCATTCCTCAGGCTTTTTTTTCCTTGCCAACCTCTCAAAGATTTTTTTTTCTGCTGCTGTCTTTCTGCGAGGTGTTAACAGTCAACCGCGCACGCTGCGCTGCCGCCGTGCACGCTCACCGTGTGCGAGCCTATTTCCTTCGTGTCTTATCTTGGTTGCTTCACTCCAGTGTGCTCGTGCGGTTTCCGTCTGCATTCAGCGCCGTACTCCCCCTCTTCCTGCTCTCCTCTCCATCTTGCACGGTGCGCAGTTGCCGGCACACGCATACTCGCAACGCAGAGGTGTGGTGCTCGAGCTCGGGAGTCTCCAGGGCAATTTCCACTTGTGCTCGTGTCCTCAACGGCCGGGCGTCTGTGTCTCTGTGTGTGTGTGTGCATGAAGGCCTGGGCTGCGCCTTTTTTGGCGGAAAGGGAACCAAAAAAACGACCGATCAGGTGTACCCTCGCATCGCTGCATACAGTCAGGCTCTGTCGAAGCACTTATGTCGTCGGGTCGCGTATCCCCGCTCGACAGCAGCTCGGACTGCAGCACTGCACACATTCCGATCTTCCGCTCGCGCAGCGACGACGTTAGTGACACTAGCCCAAACTCCTTCGGTGCCGCAAGGCAATCGATTCTGTCACTACCGCTGGCGGCGACCTCGGTCATGACGCTGCCTGCGTCGGAGGCCTTTGCTTCTGCAAGGAGTGGGCCTACTGCCACTGATGGGCTACCTTCGTCACGCTACGTACCTACTCCCAACACGGCTCGAGGGCGCGCTGCGGAGGACCAGAATGGCGCCTCACACAGTGTCACGGTGCCTTCAACGCTGCTGACTCCACTGCCCAAGACTGACGTGCGCACTCCAGCCGCATCCCAGACGCCGTTGTGGGTCACGGATGAGCCGAAGATGCGGCGGCCCAACGGGCTCACCAGCGCCTCACAAGCGAGCGCTGCAGGCCCCGTCGAGCGGTCGTTATTCGGCCCTTCAGCGGCGTCTCCGCTGCAGAGCCAGCGCCACTCCAAAACGTACAGTGGCGCACCTGAGGCAGCGCCGCAATCCGCCATGCCGCGGCAATCTGCATTTGTTCCGCTGGTGCCCACCTCACGCGGTGCCGGGAGCGAATGGCGGCGTGGGACGATCCCCGTAAACGAGTCGAGTGGCTCATACGCCCTCCCTCCACTGCCACCTCCCATGAGGCCACCTTCCATACATTCGACAGCGGGCAGTAAAGCCGGCAGCGGTGCTGCTAGTCAGCGTCCGTCGACCTCTGCGCGTGTGTCAAAGGCCTCGGTGCTAGACGGATCCACTCTTGATGGTACAGATACTGCGGCCCAGTCACTAGTGAAAATGACGGCTGCACCTGACGGCGAGAACGGTTGGTGGGCCGCGGTAAGCAAGGTTGTCTCTGATCAAAGTGAGCAGGTGAGCACGTATCTGGAGAGCCTCGTCAATCCTGGTGGCGTAGCTGCTGCCGCCGCAGAAGCGCGTCCCACGAATGCGACGCGCACGTCCGAGGACTCGCGACCATTGCGTATTCCCACGCGCAAAGGCATAGTAAGTCGCTCTGCCTCGACGTCTTCTGGCTCCGGCGCCACGTACGATCTGAGTCGGCGTACCCCACGGGCCCAAACGCCGTTATCGTCGACCTCCATCGCAAGCCGACGCGCCGTCTTCGAGCCGTACAACAACATCTCGCCGATGCGTCCGGGCGACGCGGCCCCATCCGACAGCGAGGGGTCTTTTGCCGTGCCACTCGACCTGGTTGTTGTCGACCCGTCGACCGGACCCTGGTGGAATAACCGGACCACTGCGCAGCCTATCTTGAGAATCGCGAACCAGGACCCCATGACCGACTCCTTCATAGGCGCTGACAACGTAAGTTGCTCGGATGTCGAGGGCTACGATGGTGAGCCGAATATGTACGTGGTGGATCTCCTGTCGGCACTGCGCGGGTATCAGTCGAACCCGACGGAGCCGTTTGGGCACCTTGTCGCCGCGGCGCTGGCGTCGCGGTCGAAGGAGATGCCGGTGCGCGGCTTTGAGATGGCCGCCGCGGAGCACAACCCGTACCTTGTGCGACTGATTCTCGACTCTGGCACGCTGGACGAGACGGATTTGGAGGCGCAGCGCAACGTGCAGACCACCATGGATGATCTCTTTTTCACGAAAGACGGGACACTGAATCCGGCCATCTACGAGTACCTCACCTCCTTCTTTCGCATGCCTTTTGTACGGCTCTCGCACACGCAGTACGCCATGCTCAAGCGTAGCGGCTTCGAGTACATCAAGCTCATGTACGACCACCAGCATGTCCTGCCCGACGAGCCCTTTCACTCCATTCTTATTAACCAGTCCAACGTGATGAGGATCCTCAACCTGATCTTCATGGTGGTGCAGGTGTGCACGATTATTTTCGTCAATGTGGCGATCGCGCTGGTGCTGGCGAAGTGGGTGGAGCTGAACGGCGGCAAGCTCCAAAGCTATGCCCTCTACACACTGATTGTCTTTGGGGGAGGCTGGGCACTGAATCTGATCTGCATCATCTGCACGGTGCGGAGCCGGCAGGACGAGGCGCAGTACGAACCCAGGCGTGAGGACGAGAGGTACTTGACGGTACCATCGCCGTATGTCGCGGTGGTGCCGGTGATACCGCTTTTTGACATATTCTGCCTCATCGCCTACGTCCGTGCGCTGAAGCAGAAGCGCATGATCCTGGGCCATAACATAGTTGCCTGCAGCCGCCTCTCCGGCATCATCCACGCAATAATATTCGCCTTTCCGCAGCTTATCACACAGGCGTACTTCAATAACGTTCAGCTCAGCATCCAGGTGGAGTGGCGGCATTGCTGGCCTTATGTTGTGTTGATCGTGGCCGCGACCACGCAGTGGTGCGTGGCGCTGTTCGGATACGCCTGGCTTCTGTTCACGCATGACTCGATCGACGGGCTTGGCTTTGCCTGCTTCAACCTAGGCAGGGTGCCCCACGTGCTGGAACGTCACAGCGCCGTAGCGCACGTGCTGCACTACGTGATGGCGTCGGTGCTCGAGACGAACGTTTTCCTTCTCGTCGCCACCGCAATCAGACTGTTGGAGGCGGTATGCTCATACTACAACATCACCCTCCTTGTTCTTTCCAGCATCACGGTCGTGTACATACTCTCCGTGTACGCCATCATTGTCGTGATGGCGGCGTCAACAGTGCGGATTAGCTTTAGCTGCGTTCCGCTTGTGATAATTCAGGTAGTGCTGCTCATCTGCTCGGAGCGCGTCGGCGTCGAGGAGTGCGCCTCCTTCCGGTACCTCTACTTTCGTGGCACCTTCATATTTGGCTACCTCAGCTGGGGTGCCTACTTCTCGCTGTTTCTAGTGTGGCTGGTCCTCATGATTCAGTGGTGCGTGCTGTGGAAGACGGAGGTGAACCTTTTTCCGCGTCTGCTGTGGCCGTTGGCGCGGAAGGACCCACGATTCACGACGTCGAAGAAGGTGGATTCGGGCGATGAGACCTTCCCTACGGACTCAGTGTCCTAGGATGAGGCGGGCGCACGGCGGTGGAGGACCGGCTTATGCACCTGCCTGTAGAGAGGGGTTGGATTAGAAGCGGCGCTGTTGTGCAACAGACCTTCATTTGACCATCTCACACATCGGGCGTTGCAAGAGGGATGAGCAGCGACAATCCTCTCGTGTGTGCTGCTGCCGATTCGTGTATTCGCCGCTCCTATCATTAGGTGTTGTAGGGGTGGCGGTAGAGGTGGCACGATATGCGCATGCGCATGCGGGACGTGTGCATTGCATCATTCACCGGTGCCGTATGTCTCTTGCTTTTTGTGTTCGTAGTGCATCGCGTTGTTGCGCTGTTCTTCCATCGGCTTGCGTGTATCTCTCTCACACATATCCCACTCACTTCATTGATGAAGCTGTAGGATGGTAGTTCAGGCCTTAACAGAAAACGAAATGCGAGGAAAGTGAAGAGAGGATCGCCAAGAGGCTTGTCTGCGTGCGTGCGTGTGTGTGGCGGGGGGGGGAGATGGGGAGAGGAGGGCCCAGGAGGCCGCGCTCACGCGCAGCACGCGTTGTCGCTGTCCTGAGGATGCTTTTTTTTGTCGAGTTTCTATTGTATTGCCGTCCATGAATGCACCATGTTGACTGCTGGACATCACCGTCTTCCCCCCTCTTTCTATCTCCATGACACTTGCCCACGGTACCACATCCTACCTCTCCGTTAGCACTCCAGCTTTTCGCTTGTATCGCGCGCGCCGAGTGGAGTGGGGGGGGGAAGTTCGGGAGGGGGCGTGTATGTGTGTGTGCCTGAATGGTGCGTGAGGGAAATGCAAGAGAGCGAATGGCTGAAAAAAGGAGCTGTCTCACGGGCGCCGGCGTAGCGCGCGTTTGATGGTGCTCGCGCACACACACACACACACATACACGCATGCATGCATGCACAGAGAGCTTGTTTCCTCTCTGTCCCTCTGTTTGTCCTCGCTACTGACTGCTTCTTCTTCGACTTTACTTTCATCTCGCTGACTGCGTAAGAGTATGCGGCTACCACGCGCGCGGCTCTCCACTAGTCCAGTGATGGGAGGTATTGCATCCGACCGACACGAGCACATGCACGCACAGAGCCGGAGCACCTTGCCACGATACCGTTACTTGACCGCCGCTGCCACGCCATGCACTGTCGGCACACATTCGCGGCTCTTTGGCGTCTGGTAGCAGGGACGAGGCCAGTGGACCTCAGCGCTTCCACCAACAGAATTGCCTGCGCTGCCAAGTACTTTCGACGCGGCCCACTCCCCGTCCTAGCCATGCAGCTCAGATGCCTTCACCATACCTGCCCAAGCTTGGCAGCTCACCCCGGCTTCGCAGATGCCACGACTTCCGCAAGCGTCAAGAGGCCAAAAAAGAAGAAGCGCACGCTCTCACCCGAGGATGTTCTCATGCGCCGAGTGAACACGCTCGTTGGTGAGCGCGACGCCGTCGCTGCCGTGCAGGCCGTCAAGGCGGCTCTTCAGGGCTCATGGGAGCCGCTAACGGATAGTGTGGCGCCTGCCGGCAGTGGCTCATCCGAGACAGGGTCTTCAGGCGTGATGCCGACTTCCCGGTCAGTCTTCTCGACGAAGGCCTTTGCAGCCGCTCTATTTGCGTGCGAGGCAACCGGTGACGCTGCATCCGGCCTGTCTCTCGTCGCCGAGGTGCGCCGGTGCTCCTCAAGCGGAATCTCGACGGAGTGGCTCCAGACGGAGCACGTGCTGTCCGTCATTTTGCGCCTCCAATGCGTGGCGGGCGACCGTGACGGGGCGACGCGTATGCTCGCCTACCTGGAGCACCACGGGCTTTTGCGCCTGCGCAGCGTCTCCGCCTTCTTGCAATACTGCTGCAGTAGGCTCAAGGACCGTCGACGCGCCTTTGCCGCATATGAAGCGGCTCTAAAGCACAAGATCGAGCTTAGCGAGCGAGACTACCTTGCGCTTGGCCGGCTGTGTGTGCAGGTTCGAGAACCCGTCGGCACGCTCTTCTTCATGCTGCAGGAGATGCGAGAGCACGTCGCAGAGGTGAGCGAGGCAATGGTGCGCGATGTGCTGGAGCCGTGGGTGATGATGGCCAACGAAGACGCCGCTGTCGGTCTGAAACCTCGCGGGGTGCCGATGTCGTTGCAGCTTCACAGAGTAGATGAGATGCACCACGTGCCGCAGCTGTCGGTTGCCTCGCCACCACCGTCGATCAGTGCTTCTGCGAGAGCTGCCGCCAGTCCCGGCGACAGTGCTGCGGCTGCGCCACCTACCAGCACACAGCTGTGTGGCGTCTGCCCAGCTTGTCAAGCGGAATTATCCGGATATCCCTTTACAGCCGCCTGCCGCTCTCATCTTCTGCGCGAGCTGACGGAGCTGATCATTCCGCAGGCCTGCCGCAGCCGCCGTGCGTTGCTCGGATTCGAGCACTGGAAGCGCTACATACACGCTCGCCTGGACGCAGGTTACCGCGTCGACATCTTTATTGACGGCGCCAACTTGGGCTACTACGGCCTGTCAAGCTGGTACGATCTGGCCAAGAAGCAGTTGATGCTGCACCGCGGCGTCCCAGAGAGTCGAATCACGGACAACGATTTGGACTTCAACGCGCAGTGCAAGACATCTGGCCGCGGCGTCGATGTAGGCGTAAACTTTGAGTTGATCGACGCTGCCGTGAAGCTTGCCGTGGACACGTACGGAATGCGCAGCCCACTCGTCATGCTGCATGAGCGACACGTCGAGCCGAAGTTCATGACTTTGCAGAACACCGCCATTTTGCAGCGCTGGAAGGATCGAGGGTGGCTCTACTGCTCTCCTACAGGCTTGAACGACGATCTCTGCTGGCTGTACGGCGCACTCCTCTTGACTGATCCGACCGACACGACGCCTACCTCAGTCACGGCCACCTCAGCCTCTCCGCACCGCACGTTTGTCTGCACTAACGACAAGATGCGCGACCACCACTTCCGCCTCTTGAGCCCACGAGCCTTCACGCGCTGGCGTGACCGACACCGCATCGCCTTCCGCTGCTCGCGGGTGGGGGATCGCACGGAGCTGCGCTGGGAGCTGCCGGCTCCTTATGAACGCTGCATTCAGCAACACGACGCCTACTCTGCACCTTCGCTGCGTGAATCAGTCAAGCGGCCGACGCCATCGCACCACGTGGCCTCACATGCGGCGACTCACGTCGGCTCCCCACACGCCAGTGACACGGGCGCTGTTGCCTCATGGCACATACCCTTCGCCTCCGTGCCGCGAAGCGCAGCGGCCTCAGCTGTACTCAATGTGTCTCCCTATGACAAGAGCGTTCCGCACAGCTCCGGTGGGGAGCAGGCTGCTGTGATGCCAAGTGTGGAAGACGAGAGCACCGCTCAATGTCACTCGGCTTTCCTGCAAGGCGTGGGGAGGGAGCAGGGTGAGGCGATAGGGGAGGAGGAGGACGCTATGGCGACCGCGCCCGCACAAGGGGGTCCGTGGGTCTGCATCACTGTTCACGAAGCTGTTGGCTGAGGCGATGAAGACGACGTGACGAGGCGGCAAGGACGCACTACCCACGACACTGAGGACAGGAAGAGAGAGGGTGTGGGTGGGTGCGCATGCGGCGTAGGGCTAGGCTATATTTTTGGCGTGTCTTCTCTCACACATCGTCGTATCGTCTTTCCCCTTCGATCAGCCGAAGCGTATGTGAGCCCCTCCGCCCCGCCCACAAGTATGTTCACCACAAGGCAAAATGCACATATCGGTGATAGCAGACTGCCCGGCCGATTGCTGGTCTGTCTGGAGCAGCGAGCAAGGCGGCGGTGGCGGGTGTTGTTGGGGCAGAGGGCGCGGCCGAAGAATGTTCGTTGTCTAAGCCGCACTGTGGTAGCGATGCATCACAAGTTGGGCAAACAAACTGGAAACAGGCCGTGGTGAATGATCAAGCAAGATGCATGCCGGTCCTTCTGCGCACTCGTTACAGCTTGCATGGACGGCGACATTATCCTCGGATACTCCGAGAATGCGGCGGCGGCGAGCTCGCTCCCCTTCGCCACTCATCCCCCCTCCCCCTCCGCACTCCTTCTCTCCCATTTCTCCCTCCGTCCATGTCGATGCGGGATGGGATGGGGCGAGGTGGGAGACCTGATGCGTGCCCTTTCATGTTAGCGTGAATACATCTCATCTTTCTCGTCTCTCTCCCTCCCTCCCTCGATCACACGTACACGTACACCTGCACGAAAACATCTGCGCGGCATCGCTTCCACGGGTTGCTTGCGTCCGCCTCACCGTCGCGCGCAACACAACGTGACCGTGCTCTCTGTTTGACAAACACCGACCTCCTGAACCTGTCACTTCTTTTGTAGTCTTGAAAGGAATTTCTTCGAGAGGAGCAAGATGACCAAGGGTACCACGTCGATGGGTCAGCGCCACGGGCGCACGCACATCCTGTGCCGCCGCTGTGGCCGAAACTCCTACCACGTCCAGTGGGAGCGCTGCGCCGCCTGCGCTTACCCGCGCGCTAGCCGCCGTCGTTACAACTGGTCCGTGAAGGCCATCAAGCGTCGCCGCACCGGCACCGGCCGCTGCCGTTACCTGAAGGTGGTGAACCGCCGCATTGCCAACCACTTCAAGACCCCCAAGGCGTAAGTGGCGGCGCAGGCCCACGCGCCTCCCTTCCCCCTTGTTTTGAGAATGGAAGCCGAAAGGACGACGAAAAATGGAGGAGGAAACGGACGCGATGCCCCGCTCCTTCTGGTGGAGTGGCAAAGGGCAGCAGAGGAGAAGCAGAGAGATGATGCTCGCAGGTAAGCCCACACCCAGACACGCAGACGCACAGCACCGCGCCTCAGCGTCTCTCAGCCTCTCGTACGACAGAGAAGGCAGCGAGGGCTGCCGAGCAGCGTGTCGCACAGCGGATGTGGTTGTGTACGCACGCATGCACGTATGTGTGTGCGCGCCCGAATGCGTGGGAGAATGTCTCTGTCCTGCGTCTTCCTCTTTGCTTTTCTCACGCCTCCCTTCCTGTCGTCTCCACGACGCCCCGCCGCTTGGTGCGACGTGCTGCACGTGGCCGACTCACAGGACAGCCGTTTCCGTGTTTCCTCGTTGTGGCTTTCTTCCTTTTCCCTTTCTGGCTTTTTGCGTGCTTTTATGTTCTAATTTCTTTAACACACGAACACACGAACACACGAAGCAGAAGGCACGGGACGCGGCAGCTCAAGCAAGCTCAGGAAGAGAGGGAGCTGGCATGGGTGGCGTGCCCCCCTCCCTTTTTCTCACTCCGTGCCGCATTCGCACCAATGACTACACCTGGGCACCTTTCAGGGACATGCGCACCCTCGCCAGCCTGCGTGCAGAAAGCTGCTTGGCAACGCTGTGCTGCACGGGTGGCTGGGTGGGGACGTTGAAAGCTTCGCATCAGCGCGCGCCACAGGCGCTCCCCCCTCCTTGGTCTACCCTCCCGTCTTGCCTCTCCTGGAAGTTAAGGTAGCTTGCAGAACGAGTAGCGCGTTGCCTCTATGAGTGCTGTGCGGTGGCCATCCTGCTGATCCTGCACCGCAGTGGTACCCGCGAGGCTGTGCGCAAGCTCCGTCTGCTCCACTACATGCTTGCTTGATGATGTGCATCGCTGTGCGGCTCTCTCGTTCTCTTACCATTTCGTCTTTTTTTCTCCAATGGCGGGCTCCTCCTCGCCCCGCACCCGCGCCTCATGCACGCGTGCTCGAACCGAAGGTGGCGCTTCGTACAACACAAAGACGGAGCAGGGGTCTGGTGAGGCGCCAAACACCTTAGCGCGAGTAGGAGAGATACCATCATCGCCTTCGTGCCTGTCTGCTTGCGCGTGTGCGCGTGCCTGTGTATTATTGGCGTCTACGTCGCGGGTCCCTTTGCCTTCTCAGGTCCGCCCGCCACCTACTCCCAAGTGAAGCGCAGTCCGCCCCTCCGTGTATCCAGAAGAGGCGAAGGACTGGAGCACACGCAAGTGGGGAGAGGGAGAAGCTGCGTGCCACGTAGCAGGGAAAGCGCAACGCCTAAGAAAGAAACACAAGGCGAGCACTTATACACACACACACACACACACACACAGACACACACACAACTCGTGTGGGACAGCGCTGCCCTCTCGCCAGGGAGTTTTTCCTTTTTTTCTGCTGCCGCTACGCTGCGTCCCAGTACGTGGAAAGAAGCGGCGGAACCGTTTCGAGACTCCTGGCAACCGCCGCCTCGTGAGCAGGTGAGGCATCATGAGGAGCGCAGGGAGGCCCTCTGTCGATGCTGCACAGCCGCAGGAGGCAGGGAGCACAAGGCTCGCCACGACAACAAAGCCTCCGCTGGCACCTGTTGCAAACCCGCTGCCCCTGCCAGCCACTAATGCCCCGTTCTCGCTGGACGGCTTCATGGGCAGCTTCGGCGGCGCATCGGCCACCGCGACCGCAGATCCATCCGAGGAGCCGCAGCACAGAAGCACGAGCAACCAAAGAGATCCCTCGATGTACGCCCCCTTCGCGGCCCAGGAAGGCAACGGTGGCATGTTCGACTTTTTCTTCTCTGCCGCGGCCTCCGAAACCCCGTGCGCCAGCAGTGTAGGCAGTAACAGCAACAACACGGGCATTGGCCACAGCGGCGGCGAAGCTACCAGCGGATTCAACGCCGCGTCAGCAGGGCCCCTTATGGAAAACAACAACGGCGATGAGGACAAAGTTGGTCGACTGAACTTCGACTTTGCCTCCTTTTTTTTCCAAGGTGGGCAGAGCGGCGCCTACGACGACATCGGACTCGATGCGGCTGGACGTGGCGGTGACGGGGGCGGCGCAGATTCGAGAGGCTTGGAGCACTACATTCAGCGCGGCAGCGCGGACGCGGCGGAGAGCACCGGCAAGGGCGTCCTGCCTGCACTGGGCTTTTTTTTCCCAGAGGATCAAGTAGCCCCGGCAGCGGCTGGCGGCTCTTTTATTCCTCCTCCGGCCTCATGGTACGTCGAGTCGGCTGCTGGTGCCGGAAACAAATATGCACCGCCGCAGGTGCAACCGCAGAGTGCAGAAGCAGTCAGGGAAGCTGTGACCATGTCCAAAGGGAAGGAAGCGCCTCACACCGTTGCACAACCCAGTGCGGCGCTGACGGTCCTGAGGTCTGACCCGACGCACATTGCCCCCGTGGATCAAACGCCCGTGAAGAGACTGCCGTGTGAGCACGCCTCTTCATCTGAGATTGATCATGAGTGCTCATTGGCCGCAGCGCTGGCTGCAGCACCATCTTCGCTGGGCCTGCTCTCGGATGAGGAGTCTCAGCGCACGGCGGTGCCGCTCTCGCGCATCAGCGACGCGGAAGAGGCGAAATCCGACGAAACATCAACTAGCCTCGTTGCGGACAACTCTTGCCCAGAACCGGAAGCGTGTGATAGCAGCAGTGCACAAGGGGTGGCCGAGGAGGACGCAGTGCCCGCCTCGACCCACAGTCGACAACCCCCACCGCGTGTACCTCTAGCCTCGCCGCCGCGCTCTTCGCATTCAACAGGTGCCGCTCCGGCAGATGCGGTGTTTACTCCAACGCCAGCATCGCCCAGAAAGCCACCGGCACCCCTGACACCGTCGACATCGACGCCGTATCGCCCAGAGGCCCCCATGTTGATCGGGCCGACTGGCAGCGACGCTACTAGCGTGGCTCTGAGGAAAGCTATCGGAGAGGCTGAGGAAGTGTGGGCGCACGCGGTTGACATGGAATCGATTACCTGCCCTGTGGCTCGGAACGGGGAGATGGGCATGTCGTCTTCCGGCACCACACCATCCTCTTCCTCCGACGCGGTCTTCTTTGCAGAAGTGGCGCAGCTGCAGCAGCAGACCGCACGACTGACGGAGGAGTCTGCCCGATCCGCCACCTCTCTTCAAGCTCTGACGAGTGACCTGCTCCGCATCCTCGGCCCCCACGCGGCGCTCTCGAGTCTCGCGGGAGAGCAGTACGCCGGGACACCGCTAGTGCATCTGCCATGGGCCCTGATTGCAGTGCTGGAGGGATTACTGAATAACGATGCAGATGCGGAAGAGAGGGCGGAGGGTCAACCGGTGGCACCGCGCCCCTCTAGCGATGGTGCTGAGATTGACAGCAGCGGTGACCATGACGCCTGACGCGCTGTACCGCCAAGAGAGGAATCCCCTCCCGCGACATTCAAACAGAAAGGCTTGGTATCTTGCTGCCCACATCTCTCAAGGCCTTCGTCCTTCTCTATTCCTCTTGTATCACGAATTCGTCTAGTGTATGTCGGCGTGTGTGACGGCGTTGGCCGCGTCAGTGCTGAGTTGCACGTGACGTCTGCCAACGACACGCTTCCCGTTGCCCCTCTCTCTGAAACACCTCGGCTTCTCGCATGTGCGCGTTCTCAGTGACGAGGCTGCGCGCCGGCCGGGGTGCGGTGGCGTGTGAAGTCCCTTGAAGAATGGCGGCAGCGAAAGAAGACACGCCGGCTAGCCGTCGTGCGAACTGCTGCTTCAACCCATGTATACGCACCGCCACAGACACCCAAACATACATGCGAGCAAGTCCACACACACACACATCCACGGATGCAGTCGGGTCGCGTTCTCCACTCAGTCATCTCTCAGTCACTTGCGTTGATGGCACCAGCTGCCGCGCACATGCGTATCCTCTCACAGAGCCGCGGGGCTCGATTTCTCGACTGCTCTGTTGTGGTTCTTTGTTGCGGCGGTGGCTGTCCGTGGACGCGTGTCCTTGTGACTGATGCCATGTGCTTGGCATGCGGATTGTTTGGAAAGCGTTGTTTTCTGCTCCTGCCTGCTCTTGTCTCTGCTCACCTCTGTTCTAGCTGAAACACTAGTAATCGTTGAAGAAGAAGTGATGCCCTCACGAGGCTCCGTGCGGATGGTTCGCTGCCTCGGATGTGTGACCTGTGCGGCAGCGTCTGGGACGCGTGTCTGTTTCGCTCTTTCGACCCCGGCAGCACGGCATGCGGCAATGCGTGGAGGGGTATGGCCTCCGATACGCATCGACACGCCAGTGTGACTCTCCGACCTCTCAAGTCTATGCTGTTTCGCATGTTTTGCTCCCTCGCTTACGGTGTGCTGGTGTGTGCGCAGGCGCCCTCCTCGCCAGACGCAGACACCACCATGTGTTCCCTGGCACCGCCATCGTCTTTTCTGTGGCCCTCCTCCCTCTCTTCAACACGCGCTCGCTGCTACACGCACATTCAAGCATGGAAAAGGAAACCCGTGAGGGACGCAAGGAGTAGTACGACTGACGGGTGGGCTCGGGGGGTTATGCAGGCTCAGCTCGGGAGAGGACATGCGGCGCTACTGCGGCTGCACGCTGCCGTCGCCGCCCTGGTGTCGAGGGCGCCAGTGTGGCGCCACCCGGCGACCGCTATCGAAGGACCGAGTTACAGCGCCAATGTGATCACACCGCGCTTGCGTTTCGCCGGAAACCGGCGCGCCACCGTCTTCAACTCTTCATGCTGCTGCCTTACTCCTGCGCGGTGCATGACGACATTCCCGGAGAGTATGTGCGCGGTGTCGTGTGAGTCGCAGCTTTGTCTGCTGTGCGATACCCCCTACATCTCCTGGACGGAGCACTCCCGCGAGCATGCTCACGTGGCACGCTCGGTAGTGTGCCGTTTCTTTGTGACGCCAGAGAGAAGCGAGAGCATCATGCAGCACCTAGAGCGGCACATCGCTCTGGACTTAAAGGAGGTGGATGCCCTCACTGACCGCAAGGTAGGGCGGCGCCGCGAGCGTCTCCTCGCGGGCCTTGCGCACCTTGTCGAGAAGGGGGTACTGCGGGATAGCATACCCACGCTGCTGCGCTCAACGCCGGCCTGCGAGGGAGATGATACGGGAAGAGGTGCTGGCATTAGCGGCGCGACGCTTGAGGTCAACTCCGACCTTTTTCTCAACCGTGTCCTCGTGGGGGAGGCGTTCCTGCGCCGTGAGGTGCTTGACCGATGCGCGCGGCTGATGCCGTCCCTCACAGCGATGGAGCTGAACAGTGTAGTGACGTACTTGACGTCGACGCGTCAAGTGGCCCGCATCTTTGATGAGCTGTCGCTGATGGAGCTTCTCGTGGCGCGTGCGGAGTCGGAAAGAGCTCCCGCGAACGTGAATACCGCCACCGCTGCTGCCACTGCCGCCGGAAGAGCAGCAGAGTCAGCGAGCGTAGAGCAGCTGAGCGAGACAACTGCGGCACCTTTGCCAGACAGTGACGCGAGCACAGAGTCACCACCTGGGCAGCAACCCTGCTCTTCCACGCCGGCTGCCGCTTCTCCCTCTCCCCCACGCTGGAGCCTGTCCCGCGAGGACAAGGTGTCCATCATGTGCGCCTGTCTCGGCGAGCTGCACCGCTTTCACGAGCAGGAGCGGCCGCGCTCCGTCATCTCGAAGGCAGCAGCAGACGCCATTGTGCTGAACGTGCTTGCCGGACACGGACGCGAGAACCTGGTGTCGGAGCTGGTGCATGAAACACTGCAGCGCATCGTGGACGAGGGGACGGTGGTCTGGCGGCAGCACCAGGAGGATGTGAAGCGGCGCGGTCGTTCGTCTGAGGCAAACTTGACAGGGGCGGCTCGAATCAGCACACGGCGGGCACCTGACACGGACAGTGCGGTATCCGAGGACTTGTGGTACGTGCGCACCGCGCCGCTGCCGTCAAAGCCGTCACCGCGGCCGGCGTCTCCGGCTACACTGGATAGCGCCGCAGCGGAACAACTCGTGTCTTCTTACTTGCCCTTCAATGATGTTGATCACCTTAGCGGCGCCGAGCCTGACGCCGCGAAAACGACGGCAGAAGCACCGTCGGGGTCGAATGCGGACGGCACCTGCACCACCTCTCCAGAGTTCATTTCCGTACTTCACACCTCGGAGAAGGACTGGGGGCCGCTCACGGCGGAGCTGAGGAAGCGTGCCGAGGATTGGAGCCGGCTACCTTTTGCGCCTAGCACACCCGAGCTAAAAGCGTCGAAGCTGTCGCGCTAAGCACAAGGGCATCCGCACGCTCGGGTGTGTGCGTCGATGTGCGGACGTTTTTCCTTGCTTGCTTGTCAGTGGCCACGTCCTGTTCTTCTCGAGGCTCACGTAAATGTGTTCCGTGGCTGCCGTGTTGATCTTGTCAGGAACGTTTAGCGCTCGCACTCACGTCGGTTCTGCGTGTCGACGTGGCGGTGTAGGAGGGGGGGGGCCTGGACAGCCACCAATGACGGTGCCTGTGACCGCACAGGAGTGGACGGGTGTTCTACTTTTTTTTTCGTCGCGCCTATTGCGCGTGTGTGTTTGTGTGTGTGTGTGGGTGTGTCCTTCACAGTGGCGCACGGCCTTGATGCGTGTTCGAGAAAGCTGAATGCAAGAGGGAGGTGCCACGCATGTGCATTGGTGTATGGAAAAGATGCAGTAGGCTGAGGCAGCAGTGCTCACCCCACTCAGAAACTCCGTGGCTGCCCCGTCGCTGCAGACTGTCTCTGGCAATGTGACCAACAGGGAGCCTACATCCAGAAAGGCATTCGCCTCTGAGGAGACCCAAGCACATCCGAGTGTGCACGGTCATCCACATTAGATCTCGTTATCAGATGCGCAACCACTGAACTGCACTGACGCGGTCCTCGGCCCCCCTCTTCCCTACTTCTGCACACCGCCACCCACCTTTATTGGATCTGGGCACTTCTCTTTTCGTCAACTGCGTCGCTTGCGTCCGCGGTGCTGTGCAATGCACTCAAAGGGAGAGAGACCGGCCTTAACCGCCCTACTTATCAACGCGACGTTACTCACACAACCACAACGAACCTGTTAGCCGTAGCCACAGGAGCCTACCCCCCCCCCCCCCCCCGCACATCCGCACCACCCCTCCCCTCACCAACAGACTTCGCTTGTCCCAGTGATCGCCAACACAACCGCACGGCCTCATCCTTCTCTGCATCTCGCCCCCCTCTCTCTGCCCTTACCTTTAGTTCTTTCTTTTTCTCACCCCCTGGGTCGGCCCCTCGCGCTGCGCTCCCCTTGGCGAGGGCGTCTTCGAAGCCATTGGTGGTTCACGTCTCTCTGGCCTTCCCCCCTCCCCCCACGTCTGTCTTATATATATATTTCTGCTTCCCCGCTGCGGTTCTTGTAAGTTTGCCGTGGCTTTACCGGCGTGTGCTCTCTCTCTCCCTGTGTGTGGGCCAGCGCGTTTTGCCGTTGTTTTGTCTCGGCCCGTGCACCGGCTCGCCGCCACCTTTTTTTTAGTGTTGCCTGCTCTTTGATTCCCCCACCCCCACCTACCCATTCAGTGTCCCCTCCTTTTACATTATTTGTGTAAAGGAGGAGGAGACCGAGCCGTCCGTGCTCTTTGCCACTTCCCATTCGCGGCGCTGCTTGGCTGCAGACGTCATTGTTTCTCTCGTATGGTTCTCATTTTTCCCTTGTCGTTTTCCTAAGCTGCTCGTCTCTTCTGCTCGGTTCCCCTGCCGTCTCCACCGCCACCCCTCTCCGGCGATTCTTCTCGCACTTTTCGGTTGTAAAGATTTTTCTTTTTTGCGTTTCCTTGTGCTCATACGTGCTTGGCACTTGCGCCACCCTCCCCCCCCACACACACGCTGTTGATGCTCTCGTCTTCGTTGAGAGTAGCAGCAACAACGTAACATATCAGCAACAACGGCAGCGCGCTCGGAACAAGTGAATGGACAATAAAATGGCGGAGGTGATTCCCATCTCTAGCCAGCAGGTCCCCGACAACAGCGAGGTGGAGCTGCAGTTCAAGGACATCCTCGGACCCATGGGTAGCAAGACATGCAAGTACGAGAGGGTGCGCGAGCTCGGTTCCGGGTCTTTCGGCAAGGCGCTGCTGGTGCGTCGCGTATCGGACGGTCAGCTGCTCGTTGCCAAGCGCATGGACCTGGCGGCGATGTCGGAGAAGGACAAGAAGTACGCGACGGCGGAGATTCAGTGTCTCGCCTCATGCGATCACTTCGCCATCATCAGATATTACGAAGATTACGTGGCGGAGCCGTACATACTCATCATCATGGAGTTCGCTGACGCCGGCGACCTGAACATGCAAGTCAAGCAGCGCGCCAAGGCTGGGTTCATCTACTTCGAGGAGCACGAAGTCGGCTACACCTTTGTGCAGCTAGCCATGGCGGTGGACCACATTCACCGCCGCCGCATGCTGCACCGCGACATCAAAGGTGCCAATGTCATGCTCATGACAAACGGCGTCATCAAACTTGGTGACTTTGGCTTCAGTCACCAGTACGAGAATACGGTCAGTGACCAGGTCGCGCAAACGTTTTGCGGCACGCCGTACTACCTCGCGCCGGAGCTGTGGAACCACCAACGGTACAGCAAGAAAGCGGACGTATGGGCCATGGGCGTTCTTCTTTTTGAGATGATGGCGCTGCGCCGTCCGTTTGTTGGACAGGGCATGCGGGCGCTGTCAGAGGCGGTCATGAGCAACAGGCGCGACTGCGAGCTGCCACAGCAGTACAGCCGCTCACTTAAAGATTTGTGCAACATTATGCTGCGGGCAGATCCGAACCAGCGTCCCTCCTGCGCGCAGCTCTTCAAGCTTCCCCACATGATGAAGCTGCTCTTGGACTTTGGGACGAGCGTCGACAACTCGCAACTCGTGAGTGACGCCCTCAAGAAGAAGATCCACGCGAATGTATGTGAAATTCGCGACACAAACACGAATGGCCCGGAGGCGCTCACCTTTGTCGGCCATGCCGGGGCCGTGGGCGGGTCCGTTTTCTACGAGGGCTACGTGCGTAAGGAGAGCGGCAAAGCATGGAAGGAGCGCTTTCTCGTGTTGCGCGACGGCGGCCTTGTCATCAGTCGCCACAAGGGCGACAAGGAGACGAAGCCGCTGCCCGTGGCGCTCATCAGCAGTGCCGTCTTTGTGCCGGAGCAGTCTGCCTGCTCGACCGGCGTCTTCGCGATCAACCTAGCAGACACAAAGACAATGTGGTTCCAGGCGCTGCCGCCGGAAACAGCGGAGGTGTGGGTGCATAAGATTCAGCAGTCGATTTGTGTACCGTAGCCCGCCGAGGAAAGGGCTCGATCGGTGCGGCGCAACACCCACAGAACGATGAGGACACCCGGCCCATCGGATTCGAGCAGCCCATTCGTATCGCATGTCAGCTGTCGAGCAGACGCTTGCTTGGCCGCGACGGAAGAGCGCGCAGCCGTCAGCGGCTGAGGTGACACTGGTGTAGTTTTTGTTTTCTTTTATGCATTTTTATCTGTGTGCATGTGCGCTCATTTGTACCCTGTACTGGTGTGCTTGGGTGGATTGGCGTGGTGATGCGTGACGCGTGCACACACAACAATGAAGCTAACAAAGTCGCAGAGGCGATACGAAGGGCAGCTCACCACACGAACAGACGCTTCTCCGCTGCCGATCACCACCACCAACCACCCGCCGACACGCCCCACCTCCCTCTCTTAGGCTTTTTTGCTTTTGGTTCTCACTGTACCTTGCCTGCTCTTCTCTCTCCTGCTCCGCGGAAGCGTTAAGATGGACGATGCGTGTAAGAGGAGGGGCGGGGCGGGCGTAATGGGCAGTCGCAGAGCAACGCCACCAAAGTGATGGAAGTGAACGCGACACACACGAGAAAAAAAGGGGCGGGGAAGGTATGCTTCTTTTTCGTTGCCTGTTTGGACGCGTCCACTTCTCTGCCACGCCGGCGTGATTTGATCGCCACGCTACACACGGCCCGTCACAGGACCCACATCGCGTGGCGCGTAGCAGCTGCAGGCACGCCAGTACGCCAGTGTGCCGACTCGACCAATCCGCCCGCCCCCCAGGCCGCCCCACAGACGCCTCCACCATGCCGCTGGCCACCCCCGGTGCATCCCCCCTCGGGGCAGCACTCAGGCGCCACACACCAGTGGGCAGCGAGAGGCCCGGAGGCGGGATGCATTCGAGCCGCGCCGGCACTCTGCCCATCACACGCATGGTACAAGGGTGTCCACGGTCGCAGGCCGTTGACACCAGTGGCGATGCATCGCTCGGACCCCGCCCCCACGTCGCAGGCGCTTGACCCTGTCACCACCAGAGGTGGCTCGGCGTTTGGAAGGGATAGGGAGGGAGCGGCTGCCCGGCTTCGCCACCGAGTGGGGCGCTGGGGCACGGGATACCGCGCACTGAGGTGTGCTCCCCCCCCCCCCACCACTAGGGGAAGGCCAGAGAGGCGGGTGGGGTGGGGGGGGGTGGAAGACGCCAATTCGCGTAAAAGAAAAAGGAGGGTTTGCTGTGTGTACTCGTCTTCATGCCGGCGGTGGTGCGGGTGCAGTTGTCCTCACAAGCCCTCAAGCTGCTCCTTTCTCTTTTTGTTACGGATTTCGGCACTTGTTGTAGTGTGTCTCTCTCAGTGCATCAACTCCTCGTGCTCATCTCCTCTCTTGTTAAGTCTGCCTTTACATGCTTCTCATAAGCTTTTTTCCTCCTGTTCGTCGGCGACCTGGCCATCCACGTGCGAGAGGTGCGATTGGGGGGGGGTGTGGTGGGGCAGTGGAACCGTTTCGACGTGGAATGTTTTCATGGATTTTCTGCGGGCACAAGTGTGCGGAGGTACGTGCCAACGAGCACGACTTCGACCGTTAGCCTTCTCTTCTCTCTTCCTCTCTTTCGCAGCGCACATACGTTATAGGCGCACTTACCCGCACCCGTTGCGCCACTGAGATGGATTACACACAGAAAAAAAGCACCCACTCGTTCATTTGCTTTTCTTTTTTTTCTGTGCTTTGCTTGTGCTGCATCTTCCATGTTTCACCTCTCAGCCACGTCTCTCCCTCTCCCTCTCCCTCTCTCTCCGGCGCACTATGTGCCTTGCTGGATCTCGTTTTGAACTCCCGCCTCTCGAAGGTCTTTGCCGTATGCGTCTCTGTGCTGCGGACGCTGGTGCGTGCTCGTGTGTCTCTCTCTTTGTGTAGGTGTCTTTGCCTGCAGCTTGATGCAGTTTGCCTTCCTTTTTTTTTCTTTCTTCCCTGCACTTCATGCGTGGCGTGAATCTTTCACAACGATCCCTCTCTGTGGCTGCGCGCAACAAGCGGGGGGGAGGGGGGAGGAAGGGGCGGTGGTGGACGACGCATGCGTTTTCGTGTCATCGTCTTCACTTGAAGGATAAAAAAAGAAATGGAGTTGGGTGCTTTGTTTTCCTTGCCAGCTCCCCCTCCCTCCCTCCCCTTTTTCTTCCTCGGAAGCAGTGTCCCGCGTTATCACTTGTGTATAGGTGAAGACGGGCAGTGCGGTGGTGCGGAGTCCATGGTAAGAGAGCGCAAATATGGGTAATAAAGGATAGGGCAATGGTCAAGTTCGGAGGGCAAGGCATGTGGGATGTGAGAGGGCCAGAGGAGAGTGCGCATGTGAGTGGCGCATGGCACCTACAGTTACACGAGGCAGCGTGAAGTACACCTTTAGATGTTTTTTTTTCGAGCTTTGTCCCCTCCCCCTCCCCAGCTGTTGCACTTCGAGGCCTTTTTGGCTCTTGTCCACCTCCTCTTCCCTATGATAGACGCTTATGTATTTTATTCGATGATATTAGCAGGTGAGTCTCTTGAGCCCATACAGGCGCGCTCATTATACGTCAAGCAGCAGCGACAGGAAGGGCTTCTAGATGATAACCTCTTCCTCGGCATGTAGGGTTAGTTCCTTTTCGTTTCCCTCTCCCTCTCTTCACAAGCGCATGTGTGCGAGTGCAAGTGGTATGGCCATGCTTACAAGACGATCAGACGGACAAGTGTGCACGGCACCTCTCTCTGCACTCGCCCGCGTACGGGACGAAGATGAACCAGCACCGTGGGTGTCTCCGCGTGCGTGCGCGCGTGTGCCCGTTTCTTGCACTTTTTCCGTATTCCTTTCAATGCTTTTTATTTATTTATAACAATTCCCGTTTGCGCATGCCTGTCTCGGCATCATCAGAGGCGTTGTGTTGCATGTCTCCATGTTCGTTGTTTTCGTGTCTCCTCACGTTCTCATTGTCCTCTCACCTCACCGTTTTATTATTATTCTTCGTGGCTTTGCTGTTGTTGTTGTTCACCTTTCCTTCCTTCATTGCCTAGCTACCCTGTCTACAGGTGTATATCTATATTTACCTATCTACCTATCTAACTCACTCTATAAATATATACATGTAGATATTGCATTTTGGTGGGGTCGGTGGGGTGGTTTCGTCTTCCTTGTCTCACGTGACTTGGTCGTCTCACACACACACACACACACACACAAAATTCTTTCCTCGCTGCTCGTGCGCCTCGTTCACTTGTTGGGTTTTATTTATTTTATTTAGTTGCCTTTCTTCCTTTTTGTGCGCTGCTGATGTGGTCTCGCTTTCCTCCACCGATATTGCTTTCCGGATCTCCCCTTCCCTTCAGGCAAGACCGCAACCATATATATATATATATATGCCCGTGCCAATGTACGCTGGCCTTTGCGTGCGTGTAATCTACAGCATCTTTCCTTTTTCGGACGTAACCCACACTGATGACGAGGGGGGAGCACACCTCAGTGCGCGGTATCCCGTGCCCCAGCGCCCCACTCGGTGGCGAAGCCGGGCAGCCGCTCCCTCCCTATCCCTTCCAAACGCCGAGCCACCTCTGGTGGTGACAGGGTCAAGCGCCTGCGACGTGGGGGCGGGGTCCGAGCGATGGATCGCCACTGGTGTCAGCGGCCTGCGACCGTGGACACCCTTGTACCATGCGTGTGATGAGCAGAGTGCCGGCGCGGCTCGAATGCATCCCGCCTCCGGGCCTCTCGCTGCCCACTGGTGTGTGGCGCCTGAGTGCTGCCCCGAGGGGGGATGCACCGGGGGTGGCCAGCGGCATGGTGGAGGCGTCTGTGGGGCGGCCTGGGGGGGCGGGCGGATTGGTCGAGTCGGCGCACTGGCGTACTGGCGTGCCTGCAGCTGCTACGCGCCACGCGATGTGGGTCCTGTGACGGGCCGTGTGTAGCGTGGCGATCAAATCACGCCGGCGTGGCAGAGAAGTGGACGGGTTGAAGAGGAGACAGACATAAAAGACATCATAACCTGCCGCATGCGTAAACATGCCAACGAAAGGGGAAAAACTACTCAAGGGGTATGATTACGTTTTTTTTCATGTCTGTCGTTCCGCGTCTTTCTCTGCGCTGTTCGACCTTGTTGCTCTCTTGTCTTGCGACTCTGGGTCTTCTGATAACACTCCGCTGTGCCTTGTCCCTGACGTGTCTCCGTACGTCTGCCCATCCCATCTCTCTCTTTCTCTCTCGGCTCCTGTCGGCCGCCTCGGCTCTCCCGAGGACTTCCCTTCTTTTGTTCCTCCCGTCCATGTGTGGTCGTGTGGTGCGCACCTTTCTTGACCATTTTGCATGTCTCTGCAGAGACATGTTTCCCAGGAGCGCGTGTGCCCGCCTTTGTGTCTCACGCACTGGCCCAAGAGAGACAGCTGAGGGGCGTGTCGCTCTCGTTCTCTCTCTTGCGCAAGGGAAGCGACGCAGGTTTTGTGACGGCGATGCACCTCTGTGAGGAATCGGCGGCCTGTTACGACGAAAGGGGGGGGGGAGAATGTGGTGTCACCGGCGGGAGCGAGGAGACGCCGAGGCACGCTGTGGATGCATCGCACTCTGAATCAATGTGCGGGTAACGCTGCAGCTGTACGTGCGTCTGTGTGTCTGTGGGGGAGGAGGAGGGGCACGTACACCGAGAGCGAGAGGGGAGGTGCGGACCGGCTTTTTCCCTTCTTCCGGCAAAGAACGAACAGGGAAGCGGGAGACGTGCCGTGCGAGTGGTGGTGTTGTATGGCCGTTCGTCCCTGCGACTGATGTAAAGTGGTGCCCTGGAGGATGAAGAGGATGCCGCCTTTGTATTCGTTTTCGACTCACCGCGCGCGTTCTCTCTCCCTCTTCCTCTCCCTCTCCCCAGGGGTGGGGGAGTGGCGTGTGGTTGTTTGGGGGGGGGCTAGGGAGGGTGCTGTTGCCGTTGCTGCTAGGCTGGCCGACACGACGATGTGGCAGCACAACCACAACCCTGCGAAACAGAAAAGGAAGCAGCACAGGTTTCTCTTTCATCTGTTGACCGATGAAGAGATACGCGTCAGCGAGGTGTGTTTTGTTTGTTCTTTGTTATGTTTACGGTGCCACGGATGTGAGGCACCTCGAGAGTCAGCACGAGAAGACGAAAAAGGCTAACCCACAGGAGTGTAGACTCTGATCAGCTGGGATGCTCACCTGGGCGCTCGGGCCAGTGTCTCGTTGGCGCCCAATAAGAGCATTTCGAGGTTGGCGAAGGCGCCTTGGAGGAGGACCATCTGTGCGTGGTGAAGGGAACGGTGTTGCTCTCTTTCTGCTGCTTCGACAACACCCCTCGTCTCCCTGCAGCATGCGCTTTGGACCGCTCCGTCCTGTCGCGCGGCCGCCGGGCCGGGCTTGCTCTCCCCTCTGTTGTGTGTGGCTTCTGCCCATCACGAAGGTGCTTCGGCCTTTTTTACATGCCCGCACCCGGACGTGTCCTCCGCTTGCGGGGCTCACATCTCCCGCCCATCGGTTCTAGCCCTCCCTTCCCTCCTCTCTTTTGAAGGGTCCAAGCAGTCTGCACCGCTTCGTACTTCTCTTTCTTTCCTCAACTCATCTCTCCTCTTTTTTTGCGTTCAAAAAACGCTCTCTCTGATCGGGGGCTCTGTCAGGGGGGGGGCTCCAACTGCACGGAAGGGACTCGCGTGAGTGGACTGGTGCCCGCCGGTCGACGCTATTCAGTGTATTTCATGCACGAAGGTGCTCGGCACACACAGCTACGAATTCGACAACTTATCTCCTTACACGCGCGCTGCTTAGAAGCAGCTGCAGAGGACGGAAGGAAGCAGGAAAAGGGCACCTATGCTGGGCCTTGGTAGCTGCGGCAGCGCCGCCGCCGCTGCGATCGCAGAGAGCCGCGTCGATGTGTGTCGTCGCCGCACCACCACCACCCCGACCCCGACCATCAGCTCATCCGCCATGAGGCAAAGCTTTTCACATACACAGCCATCCTGCGATGCCTCCTTTGCCTTCACCCTCGTCTCAGCCGACGACATTTCTTTTCATTGTTGTGTCACAGCGTACATGTGCGCCCACTCACTGTACCTTCGAAGTGCTCGTGATGTCGGCGCGTCGGAGGGGTCAGTGCCCGTTGGCTCCGCGCAAGCCGTCCGCGACTACATCGCCTACCTTCAGTACAGCGACCTTCGCAAGCAGCTCGCTGCGGAGCTGGCAAAACCCACTGCCGCGGCGGGCGCTACGGCCACGGGGGCTCCCCTACCGCCAGTGGCTCCTTTGGTCGGAGTTCCACCGGCAGAGCATAGCCTACGAGGAGATGGAGCACGAGACGAATGCGATACGGCGAAGTCCTGGCTGTTCCCATGGGATGAGGATGAAATAGGCCGAGACGGCGCTCATGGCTACGTTGTTCAGCCCCTCGACTGCGATCGCGCGTATGCACTTCACGCGAACCGGCTGCGGCACTGGTTCACTGCGGCGGAACTGGCTTCTTTTCGCGGGAAAACTGTTCTGGAGGATGCAGCACTTGCAGGGACGGGCGGTGGCCGTCGCGGTCGGTCACCTGTGGCGGCGACAGCCTCGCCAGTGCCGGAAACGGCGAGCGCGCCGATGCTTCCATCTTCTACTGCTGCTCTTCCGCTGGAGCTGCCGCCTCCAGCCGTGACCCCAGTGGATGCACCACAGAGCGCGCACCATCTGCACCATTCGCCACAGAGTTTTACTGCCACTCCATCCTCTTCGTCGTCCGCCTCTTCCACTTCTCTTACGTCTTCCGTGTCAACAGCGTCTCTGGAGGCGTATGAGAGCGCGGCGCGAGCTACCAGCGGCGTTGATGGCGGCCCCCACGACCGGCGCCAACGGACGTACCTTGGCGAGGAGCTCGGCTACGGTGAGTTCGTGGCCTTGGGAGACCCGGAGGGCCTGTTTTTCATCGAGCACGTTCTGTTGGCACACGAACCGACGCAGGGGTCGCACCCTGCGTCGAAAGCGGGGACGCGGTGGACGGGTGGCGATTTAGACAAGGCGACAAAGGACAGAGAGCAGGGCTTGTCATCGCAGAGCTCACAAGGTGTCCGCTCCGCTCCCGAAGCGTCACAGACGACTGCCGCAAGTACGGCCGCGGCCTCTGCGCCATCGCTCCCGTCGAATGCTGACCCAATCGTCACACTAACAGCGCGCCAGCAGTGTCGCCTGCTGGAGCTCATCTCTGTTGCCGATTTTATGGGGACCCAGTCGCTGGTGGAGCTTTGTGCGACGTACCTGGCAGCATGGTTGATGAACCGCACAGACGAAGAAATCGTTCAGTCCTTCCTCACGACAGCAGGCCCGAGTAGTGCTGCCGCCGATGCGGGTGCGTCCTCTGCGCCAACGTCATTCAAGGTCACGGGCGCTGCATCCTTCAACGAGCCTTGGATAGCGCCGTTGCTGAGAGACGACGTCGCGCCCGACAAGTCTAGCGAGGCTGCCAACATGTCGCTCCCGTCTGCAGGCGTGACATCCACGTCTGGAGTGGTCAAACCGCGCATGGAGACGGCGACAGCTGCTGCGGTGAAGAAGCGCAACGCCGCCGCAGCGGCCGCCGTGCCAAAGCAGGCGGGCAAGCAAAAGGGCAACCACGCCGGCTCAACAGACGCAGCCGCTGCGGGGCCTTTGAAGTACGCTGGAGGCGATAGGGGCACCACCACTGCGTCAGCCGCCGTTGACCCTGCACAGGCACCTCTCCTGCTGACAGACGATCAACGACTAGTGCTCCTGCGGCAGATGAAGCGCGACAACTCCATTATCGTGTCACCCTATTGACCCTAACAACGGCGCGCGGCTGACGACGCTAGGGATACTGCTTCGCCGTCTCCATGGCCGTGCTCAGTGTCACTGCAGCCGTTGCTGCTCTCCCCTTCACTGTTTGTGTTAACTGCAGGCAACACAGCTTTGGGAGCAAACGGCGGAAAGCCTGTGTAGCTGAGTGGTGGGAAGGCACAGAGGCAGGCGGCGGCGAGCGAAGTTTTTCCGCGCAGGGGCCTTTCCAGCCTCTCTCCTACCTCAGCGCGCCACCTGCTCCCTCTTCGCCTTTGACCTCGCTGTCTGCGACCGTCGTGTGCTCATCTCCTCTTTGGGTTTCTTTTTGTTCTACGTGCACCCCGCTCTTCTGATGGCACACGCTCTGCCCAGTACTCCCCCCCCGGGCTGCTGGGGTGCTCGCTGGCTGAGAAAACAAAAAAGCGAAAATCGTCCTCCTCCTCCTCCCCCTCCCCAACGAAGACTGACACAGCCAGGTAGCAAGGGACTGAGGCGTGCTCCGCTGCCCGCATGTCGGGTGCTGTGATTGTGTGGTCATCTGGGCTGATGA
The DNA here is from genome assembly GCF_000234665.1 of Leishmania mexicana MHOM/GT/2001/U1103. Lineage (NCBI taxonomy): Eukaryota > Euglenozoa > Kinetoplastea > Trypanosomatida > Trypanosomatidae > Leishmania > Leishmania mexicana. The sequence goes on from NC_018336.1 coordinate 762,668, forward strand.
AGTATATATATAGATAGATACATAGTTTCAAAGACAGAGTCACACCGGCGGCGCTGATGTGATGCTGACACAGCCATCCCCACCTCGTGCGAAAGGCAACCATGGACACTTCAAAGAAAGGGAGGAGGAGGAGGGGGGCATACGGTGGTGTTTGTTTCGCAGTGATGATATCTCTCTATCTATATGCGCCAGTGAAAACTCTCCTCCCCTGCCTCAACCCTCTCTTTCTCTCTGTGTGTGTTGCACGGGATGGTTTGTGCCTGGTTTCCGTTGGCCGTCATTCCTGTTGCTCACTTATCTCCCCCGCGCATACATGCCTCTTTCTGTTCTCTATCTCCCATCTTCACAGTCAGCATCTCTCTCTCAGCGTGTGAGGCGAGAGGACGACCTTTTTTGTTCCACAAGTGCTGCTGCAGTTTCTGCCGCTGCTGCAGCTTTTCACTCCTCCTCTCCCTCTGTGAAGTGCGTTGTGTGCCCACCTCCACCCGCCCGTTGGCCGCCATGCTCGTTCGTGGCGCCTTCACGCTAGGGAAGGCGGAAAACGCCTGCCAGTGGTACTACCGAATTGGCTTCTTTGGCCTGCCTTGGCTGTGGGCCGTTCTCTGGCTGTTCTTCCGCCACTACGAGGACGAGAGCGAATTGATTCGCTGGTATGTGGAGCGGGCGAGGCGTTACAGCATATTAGGTGGGGCGGTGTTCGTGATCGTGTCCGTTGCCTTTCTCTTTGTCATCCCACCGACGAGCCCGATCTGGGTGATTGCGCCCTTCCAGGACACCTTCCAGTGGGGATACTTCGCAGTGAACGCGTCAGAGGTGGCAGGCGCGCAGAACACCAGCTCCAGTGGCTAAAGCTGTGCACCTTTTCTGCGCAAAGGAAGGGCTCGCTGCGCAACTTAGATAAGCAGCGCAGCTGCTGTCTGCTACTTCACCGTGAGGTGCTGGGAGGGGCGCATGCCTTGCGTGCTTTCACTCTCGTGAGCTGGAGAACTGCGCCTGCTTTCAGATGCCTCTGCCGCTGCTGCGAGTGCTGCTACTTGACACGTGTGTGTTCCCGACTCTCTGCAGCGCTCAATTCTCTTTTTTATGTGTTTGCCTCTCCGTCAATGGCTGCGCTGACGCGAGAAAGGGACGCACAAAGACGGCTACGATGTCGCGTGGCTCGTTGGTGTTTCATTTTTCAGAGAGGCGGAGGAAGACGGCGCCAGGGAAGGTCAGTGCTGCTCTCTTTTGGCCGATGCGCGTTGTGCGTTTTCGTGTATGTCTGTGCTTCGTCTGTCCTCTTTGACTCGCTTTGGGTTGGGCGAGTAGACGCGCGGCCAGTGCCGGAAAATGAACGTGAATGACGACGTCGCTCATCATTCTGCAGTGGATGTGCGGTTGTGTCGGCACGCGCGTGTCGGGGAAAGAAAAACGGCTTTCACGAGCTGATGCCCCCCCCCCCTCAGGAGCGCCTCTTCCCTTGTGCCAACTCTCTACCTCTTCGAGTGGCCCCCTTCTCGCAGGTACGATGTAGGCATGCGAAGAGGGGGAACGAGGACGTAGAAGGTTCAGCGGGCCTCAGTTGTGGTGCCTCTCTGAGGGTCCCGAGAGGGGTTGAGGGGTTGGGCTGCGTTGGGCATTAGGAAACGGGTGATCTCTGCCCAGCCCCCTCCCCTTTTTACGCCTCTTGCACATCTTGCTCACGTCCTCTAAGGTCACCTTGCCTTTGCTTCCCAGCCGCCATGCCGTCTTTGTTGTCGCTCCGCCGCAGCTTCTCCCCCACCTTCCCGCCCCTTCGTAGGCATGTGCACTCTCTGTGTGACTAGTCGTCCCCTCACGCCGCCGCGACATCTGTACTCGGTCCCGAACGGTACCGAGCTCATACAGAAGCATCTTTATTGCTGTCTGACGGTGTCGATTCTATGACGAATAGGTCAACACATCTGCGCACACACAACCACAGCTCACCCACCTCTGTTGCGCTACGGCTATGTCTGGCAACGGGGACCGGCGGAACACTGTTTGGCGCCGTTCCGCCCACTGCATTGTCACTGCACGCGGCACGGGCTGAGTCCCAGATCGCGCTTGGAATCACCGCAACGCGGCAAAAAGCAGAAAAGCTGTAGGTGAGAAGCACAGTGTTGTCGAATCACCGACACGATGCATCATGAGCGAGTATGGTCGGGGTCATGGCTGCAGGTCTCTTCGGCATAGCGTCAGCCCACACCTCTCCGCCGACACTGAGACTGAGCCAGCCGTACCCGAGAGCAGGCTGTGCAGGGTGCTTGGCTTCCCCACAAAGAGTGGGAGGGGGGGGGGAGGCACTGGGTACTGTGTGATACCGCGGTGAGGCGGCGGGCAATTCGGTACACACACACGCACATACAAAATATCAATCACCTAGCGTCTACCGGGATGCCACTACCATCCCCCTTGTCGGGTTTCACTTCCCCATTTACTGTGGGCGTCGTTCACCAAGTGACGCTCCTTTTTTTTCCTGTCGCGTGCTCTCGGGCTGCTGACTCCATTGCTGGCGCATTTTAGTTGTCTCTGCGCCCATCCCTCGCCACGCCCCTGTCAACGCTCACCCTCCCATCTTTCGCATCATCTCTGTTCTGTTCTCCCCTCTCTATCCTTCTACGTGTTTGGCATACTCGCCGCCTCGTTTTGGGGAACCTTTTTCCGTGCACGGGAGCCTCGACTAGCATGCAAGCGCGCATACCCATACACCGAGACACACACACACACACACACACACACACACACACACACAGACCTATAAAAGCGCAGGGGCCCTCAACGCCTGTCTTTGCATAGAGACGTTCCACCGTGAGCGTTTCTGTACCTAGGCTATCTCTCCCCTCTCTACGCCTCTCTCCGTGAGCGTGTGTCAGCTTGTGCTGCCGCTGTACTTGGACCGCTGCTCTTGTCCTTGCGGACGCACTCGTGTGCGTGTGGTGTCGTCCTTCTCCCAGGGGACCCCCTTTTCGTTTTCCTGTTTATCTTTTTCCGCTGCCGTCTCTCTGCCTCTCGGTGGATTTCAGCTCTTTGGCATCGTTTGCTCAGCAGCAGCACGTCTACGCATCCCTTGTTGTAGCACTCGCCTCTCTGTCTGAGTGTTGTCCACGGCGCATCTTATCCCCTCCTCCCCTCTCCTTGTCTCTCGTGGCCTCTCTCATCCTCATCCCTCGCGTCGCTTGTTTCGTTGCTTATTTCTCTCCTTCTGACCACACACACATATATATTTCCGTGCTTTGCCTCCGCTGTCAATCTTCCTCCCCCCTCCGCCCATCAGCCTGACTCACTGCTCCTGCTCGGACGTGCTTCGTCCAGCTTCTTGAATCTCTTCCACCCATCCTAAATTCTTGTCGTTGCTGGGGGAGGTCATCCGTTTGCGTTTTTCTAGGCGACACGCACACAACGTCATCACCGACAAAAGCGTACACGGCTCATCCCCTTCCTCCCTGCTCGTTCCCGTGCAGTCCCCCTTGCCTCAATGTCGTCCTCCTTCCCTGCTGAGGCGTCCATGTGGATGCAGAACGCCGTTCACCTCGACACGGACCACAAATACGTGGAGGCGGAGGAGTGCTACACGAAGGCCATTTTTTTATTTCGGCAGGCCCTCTCGAACCCGAACATGGCGGACACCGAGCGACAGAAGCTCATGAATTACATGAGCGATGTGGCCAAGCGCATACAGCGGCTGCGCGCGCTGAACCGCACTTCTCAGAGTGCGCACTCGCCTGGGCCTAGTGGTTCTCCGGCCGGCTCGCTGGGGCGCCATGCGTCGTCTAGGCAGGCAAGCGAGCACACGTCTCCTCGTGGCTCCGACGCCGCCGCGACGGCCCTCGGCGCGCGGAATGCACGTGGTAAGACCGGCAAGACTGCACCCGCAGACGCCAAAAATGACATGAAAGTGCTGGACGCCATTCAAGTCAATCAAACCGATCCATTTCAGGCCAGCGACCCCAGCCCCAGCCCGTCCGCCACGTCGTCGATGTCGGGCAAGCGCACGTTGCCGCTGGCTTCCCCGACCCCTTCACCCTCGTCTGCGCCGCCAGGTAAGCCAACCTGCGGCAGCGACGGCGCGCCAGAAGGTGGCAAGCCAGGCGACAGCTCCGCGGCACCGCCAGCGTTGACGACTCCGCCACCACCTGACCCCTCGCAGCAGCTATTCGGCGTCGCGTCTCACTTTGCCCCTCGTACGTCCGAGATGGTCTACAAGGCGATTGGGATCTCGATTCAGCTTAGCCAGCAAGGGGAGCTCAAGCGGGCGGTAGATGTGCTGCAGCATGCCTACTCGCGGGGCAGCCGTGAGCGCAACAACCCTGGGAATTTCAAGGAGATTGGCGAGACGCTGAAGGTGATGCGCCAGAAGTACTACGCAAAACACCCGCCACGCTTCCTGCAGGACAACCCGATCCTGCCGAGCGAGATGGAGCTTCTGCGCAGGAGCGGCGTCACAAGCACGATCCTGCTTCCGCTCTGGGACGATGTGCAGGAGGGCTACGGAGCTGAGAACATCTTCATGCCCTGCGAGGGAGTTTGGGAGGACGCCTTCACACCAAAGCTGTGTCAGCGGCAAATCAGCTCTGGCGCCGTCCTCATGCACTTTTCCGGATACCGGCAGGCGGGGCTGGACTACACCATTGTGCGCGAGGCGGATCCACTGCACATTCGGCAGAGCGTCGTCGGCGACTGCTCACTCGTCTGCAGTCTCATGATCTGCGCCAGCTACCAGAAGCGCTTCCCGAACGCGAAGATCATCAGCAACGTCATCTACCCTCAAGACCGCGACGGCAACCCGATCTTGAACCCGAAGGGCAAGTACTGTGTAAAGATGCTCATCAACGGTATTACTCGCATCGTCACGGTGGACGATCGCCTGCCTGTGAACCCTCAGTCGAGGCGCTTTCTCTGCACGAGCAGCACGGATCCGAGCGAGTTGTGGGTGTCCATTATGGAAAAGGCGTTCGTCAAGGTGTGCGGCGGCAGCTACAACTTCCCCGGCAGCGTCAGCTACGCCGACCTGTACAAGCTAAGTGGGTGGCTGCCAGACTCGACGGCGTTCGACAAGCCCGAGTTCGACCGAGAGTTTCAGTGGCGGCGGCTTTATCAAAACTTCAAGGCCGGCGCTCTGCTCTTCACAGTCAGCACCCCTGTGGAGATGCCGGCAGCGGACGAAGCGCTCGGGCTCGCCGCAGGCCACGCGTATGCAGTGCTGGACATGCAGGAGGTGGGCAAGGAGCGTGTCATGCTGCTGCGCAACCCGTGGGGGAAGCAGGAGTGGAACGGCAAGTACGGCCGCCGAGACACCAGCGAGGCAAGCATCGCCGTCCGCGCCGCCTTTGATCTCAAACGCAAAGAGGAGGACATGGGCGTCTTCTGCATCGCCTACGATGATGTGGTGCGCTGCTTCGACAACTGCAGTCTGAGCTGGAACCCATACATGCTGTACCGCACCCCGGAGGGTGGGCCGCGCCGACCGGTGCGCATCGCGTGCCACGGCACCTTCGACTACACCCTCAGCACGGCGCTGTCGCCGCAGCTGCACATTGGTGTCGTCGACGCCCCGAAGCGCACGCGCATGCACCTGATCTTATCTCGCCACATCACCGACGTCTCGGAGTTTGGCCGACAGTACGAGAAGGACGACCACACGACACCGTACTTGGCCTTGAAGGTGTACGACGTGACTGACTACCCGTCTGTAGCGCAGCACCTTGGTGGCCATTGCTCGCTGGAGATGTGCTACTGCCGCCGCCTCGCCTCGAACTCGGACTTCAAGAACAGCATCGAGCCCCTCAACGATGTCATCTACCGCGCCTCGTCTGCGCGCACTTTCAGCTTCGACTGTCCCGCCGGCTCGAGCAATCTGGTGGTGGTCGTGTCGCGGACTGCCTCAAAGGAGCGGCAGCCTTTCAACTTCACCGTGACCCTGCACACGGAGCTGGAGCAGATGCGGCTGCCGCGGTTGCAGGGCAACTACGGCAGCGGCGCCGAGGACAAGAACTCCCTCCTGGCAAGCGCCAACGCCAACGCCGGGAGCCCGCACGCTGGAGTGTACATGCACATGATACCGACCTCCTCGCTCAAGTTCATGACGCGACTGTCAGGCGAGTGGGTAAAGGGCAAGACTTGCGGCGGCCGCACCGACGCCGCCACGTATGTCTTCAACCCGCAGTACCGCCTGCACCTGAACCAGCCCTCGCACGTGTCGCTGAGACTGGCTGTGACAGGGTGCGAGGTGCCGTGCTCGATTCAGATGATCAAGCCGATGTCGTCCAGCAAATACGAGGAGAACGAGGGCAGCGGCGGTACCAAGCGCAAGATGACTGACTTCGACGGCCGCGTCGGGAACGGCGCCAAGGCGGGCGAGCTTGTCCTTGAGAGCGCCCGCTACGCCTTTGGTGGTGCTGTTCTAGATAGCGCGCTGCCGTTCTGCGTCTGCTACGACCGCTACCGCTCCCTCGGCAAGCTGCAGTGGAGGGAGGCGAAGAAGGTGCTGGTGAACGTGACCGCCCCGAACCGGGCGCCGGAGTTCTTCATCGTCTACGACCTCGAGGACACCGACACCGTGGCGATGCTTCTCCTGAATGCCATAAAGAAGGGTTGCGCTGCCTCCCCACGCGACGCGCACTTTACCGTGAACGAGAAGCCGATCACGCTCGAGGCCACCATCGCGTCGCTCTTCCAGCTCGCGTCCTCCCTCGGCGGTGAATCCCTCGCCTCTGGCGGGGATGGCGCGACAACTGCGAAGTCTGTCACAGTAACCCTCACCCTGGACGGGAAGGCGGCGCCGATCGAGTCTGCCTCGAGCCCACCTGTGCGGAAGCTGAAGGAAGTCATGAGCGACATCGTCTCGGATGTGCTCAAGTGCTCGTCCCAGTTCAGCAGCTACGTGCCACGCCTGACGCATCTTGCCAGGCAGGCGAACAGTGCGCTGACCGGGGCCAGCGACGCCGACGTGCGAGCGTACATTCTCGAGCTCACCGCTTACCTTGGTGACTACGTGAAGCGGTGTGCCAGCGCGGTGCGGCCGGCACAGACGCCGCAGGCGCTGCTTCCGCTGCTTCCTGCCGGCGATTACACGGTCATTCCATCGTTATGGGAGAAGGGCAAGCCTGGCAGCTTTGAGGTGACGGTGGAGACGTCGCAGCCACACAAGGTGTCGGCGATTCCGGAGGAGGGGCACAACATGCAAGAGACGCTTGTGCGCGGCGCACTACGCCCCGTCGCTGCTTGCCTGAGCACCTCACTGATGAAGCCAAGGACAGTGCTCCGAATGAAGGATCCGTTCTTTGAGAACAGCAAGGTGCAGGTGCTCTGCCCCGCCCGCTCCGTCTTCATGAGTCGTCTCTTTGTCCTCATTGACATGGTGGATGCGGAGGCGAAGGGTCAGCCGGCCAAGGCCCCTGCCACGAACCTGAGCCTCTTCCGTGTGCACGACACGTCATCGATGGAGCTGGTGTGTGCGTCAGACGAGTACTCCCACGGCGGTGTGTCAACCCCACCTGTGGAGCTGGAGGCGAAGACGCAGTATCTGCTCGTGGTGAGCGCGAAGGAGAGCGTGGCTGACAAGTTCCTCCTCCGCATCTATACCAGCGGCAGCTGCATCGCTCAGCTGGCGAACTGAACAAGACCCACGCCGGGAGCGGGCGATGCGGGTGGGAGAGCAGCGGAGATGAAGGAGGAATCGAGCGCCTGTGTGCATCCAGCGCTGTGCCAAGTCAGACCCACGAATATGCACGGTCGGCACTCCCCGCGCGCCATGCGGGGGACGCTTTATGAACTGTCTCATCTCTTTCGTTCACAGGTCTCTGCGCCTGCCGCAGATGCGCGCATCCTCTGCGCCGCCCATCTCGTCCTCTCTCCTTACCGATGCCGTCGTTGCACTTCACTGCCGTACGAAGCGCCGGCTGGTGTGCTCTGACGCGCTCTTCTGTTTTTCGTTCGTCTTCCACGTTTGGAAGTGCCGCGCTTTCCACTTCCGTGTGTGGGCCGCACACGAAACACCTCGTTCTGATTCATGTGCTGATGGCGTTCTGCTTTGTTCTTGTTCACGTTATATATGTCCGCTCATGACGTGTGCATCGTGCATCGTGCGGATGTGTGTGTGTGTGTCGGTGTGTGTGTAGGCAGGTAAGCTAACACCACACAGAGGGAGAGAAGAAAAAAATAAAAAACAGTGATGGCGTGAGCATGGGAATCACCGTTGGGCTGTGCAACCTGATGCGGTCATGGTCGTTGCCCACGATCCACATGCTCCCGCACGCGCTGATGTATGTGTAGTGATCCTATGCGCGTCCGGGTGTGTGGGCGCTTGTGCGGAGAGTTTTGTCTTTTGAGTCTCTCTCCTTTTTTTCCGTTCACTTTGGCTCATTGAATGGCGGCTGTGGAAAGGGCGTTGGGTACCACGTATGTTGCCGCCACCCTCTTTATCCTTGTCCGTTTTTCAGCTCCGCTACGGGGTATAGATGTTGGGTGCTCATCCACGTCTGTACATCTTCCCGTACAAGGTGTACCCAAGAAGGGTGAGCGATGTCGCATCTCGCTTCTCCTCTCCTCCCTCTTGTTCTCTTCCGCAGCTCGTCAGTGGGACCAGCCCCCCCCCCCCCCCCACTCCGACGGCACTGAGAGAAAGAATAATATTCATACACCGAGATTCCCAGCAGGGGCCGACTCGTGTACTCCCCACATCGTGTACGCAACATTGGCTTCCCCCTCCCACACGCATGCCGGACCGGCCCCGGAGTGGCGTTGTAATGCGATTATGCACGCCTTCCCCACCTGCGCATGGCCTCCTTGCCCTCCATACAAAAACGCCACCACTCTGAAGTTGACAGGCTTCGACGAGGACTGCATGGCCCTTCAATCAGGACGGCATTGCAGAAGGCTAATTGAGGGACTCCCCATTGGGAAGACTCCGATGGCTCGTGCTGCCGCGCCCCAACGCAGCCATCATACGACTCTTTCGAAATGAAGACGAACTCCCCCGACGCGTCCATGACGCAGCTCGAAGAGGACGAACACAGTAGGCTCCTGCCAGAGCCGCTTCCGTGGCTTCTCTACCTGGGAGGAGGATGAAGGGACGAGCGAAGAGAGCCGCCACCTTGCCTTGAAGCGGGCTGGAGGCGATCAGGGAGTCCCCCCACTTGCGAGCTTGAGCACCCTGAAGAGAACGCGAGGAAGCTCATCCGCGTCTCTTCGGTGGCGTGCGAGAAGCTGGTCAGCGACGTCGGGTCGGTTCAAGAATTCCGCTCTGTCATGGAAGGCGTGTGAGCTTGACATGGCCAAACTGCGCACTGCGCGCACACGCCCCACAGCAGTACCAGTCATCACCTTCCCGCCTCAAACACAATGGCCACCGCCTTACAACGCTGCCCCACTCACATGCGACATATACATGGCACAAGGGCGCTCCAATGGCGCTCGTATCCCCGAAGGATGACCACGAGCAGAGGGCAGCATCCGAATGAGAAGACGCAGGTGCTCCCCACGCCTCGCATACGCGTCATCTTGCTCCCGTGCAGGTGCTCGGCTTTCGAAGCCCGAAGAGGAGGAAGGGCGATCCTGCACGTCCTACAAGCCTTACCCGAGGCGCGAGCCCATTGACGCCTGGCCAGTAGTCAAGGAAGAGCGGAGGGGGAACTCCCTTGCCTACGGCACAGGTGAAATCGATGCACTTTGCAGATCTGTGTGGCGAGATGAAAAGCGAGGGGCCGCAACCAATGCAGCGCGCATGGGACGTACCCACGCCGCTATGGACAGACGCCGATGATGAGGCCACTCCCCTCACTGGCAGCAGCCATTAGGGTGCCGAGCGCACCTCCGAACCCTCTCCTTGGCTGGGCGTTCACCGTCGTGCAAGAGAAGAAAGGACGTCTCAGACAGCGGCACCTTCATTCTCTGGCCGCGACAAGTCAGCAGCTGGCCCGATGAGCAGCGTTACAACGCGGCGGTGGGTCTGGATGCACAGCCATGGGAACTTTGTCCTCGACGGCTGTGTGTGAGGGGCGAGGGTGTGACGGACCTGGCAAGGTCATCTTTTCCAGGTGCCTCTTTCTGTGCATCTGCGGCCGCTCTTGGGCCTGTGAACCAGGGACGGCTCCGTGCATCAGCGAAGAACGCACCCAATGAGCTTGGCCGTTGGCCCAGAGGTGATGCAGAATGGTGACAGCAACATCGCCCTGCCATCCTATGTGTGCCAAGCGATCCGTCTCCAAAACACTGGTGAAGGTCTGCATGGAAAACATCCAACGGACGGGTGGTCCACGGGCGGTGGAGGCTGCTCTGCAAGCGCCCCGAAGCGCTGCGGGAAAAGCTTAGCGTCACCTTGAGTGACGACGAGACCAGGGCCTGCAACATGTCTGCGTTGGCTGGCTTGGTGCTTGACGACAACTTTGGAACGGTTTGTGGTGAAAAACAGACGTGCACTCAGCCGAGCACCGATTCGATCAGGCCGCTGACCACCAAGAAGATGGGGATGGGGGCGGCTCATGGGTCACCTTTGGTGTGCCTCCCGAGTCGTGCACATGGCTCTTCACAAATTTTCTTTTCCTCACAATGACGCGCCGGATCTGTTCAAAAGTTGTTACGAGACCTCCACTGTGGTTTCCTGCAGGGGGGGGGTCTGTCCCACAGCGCACAAAGCGAACTCCGCTTGTGGCGCCAACGAGCAGCGCCGGATAAACCACGTCGCACCGCACGTCCCTTGGCGTCTGCCGCAGAGCACCGCCTTTCACATAGGTGGCAACACCAGGGGGACGGGAGGGGGAGGGGCGGTACGCATGCATCCGCATACGAAGCAGATGGTGGCCACCCGTCCCCGTTGAGGGGAAGGGGAGGGGTGTCCGATGCAAGTAGCATCAACTCGGCTGAACTCTGCGCGGCTCACTGTGCCTTGTCGGGCATCCACGCCATTAACAAGAAACAACAATGAGAGGCAGCGGCAGCACCACGCCTTCCCATCGACAGCACTCCGGCCATGTGATGCATGCTGCAACGCATGCATGGATGACTGTCCTCCCATACGCGGTCACTTCCGAAGTACATCAAGTCCGCTGCGACTCCCGCCGACGGTCGGAGCCGTGACCCCGCACACCACACGGTGAAGGGGTCTGACTAGCGACATGGCGAGGGACACGACGTGATGGATAAGACAAGGGAGGAACCTGCACTGCTCGAAGATGTCATCGAAGGGCGATAGACAGCGACCCTGTGAGAGCGGAATGCAGAGGCCGACCTCCCCCCACCTCACCCCAGCCTACTGAACCACATTGAGCACATTTGATAGGACCCTTCACGACCGGTTAGGCAACGGGGGATGGAGCCCCTCAAATCCGTGACCACCTTATCTTTCCTCTCTCCATGATCTCAGACTGGCGAGGGCACGAAGTATTCATCCGTGTGCGTGTGTGTGTGTGCGTATTTCTACCGGCACGTGGATACTCGGATAGTCGAGCGAGCGTGAGCCATTGCGAACTCTGCGGTGCCAGTGTCGACGGAGCATCTCTGCTGCTGATCACCTGGAAGAGCGAACTACGCGTCGTTCCGCAGCTGTGCACATGAACAAAAGGAAGAGCAAAATGCAAAAAACAGCAACAACAGAAAAGCATAGTAACTGAAGCGGTTGCTGGTGCAATGTAGTCAGTGGGAGACCTGGAGGCTGGCGCTGCGCTCTATCATGTTGCAGCGCCAGCTCGTTTCGTTGCTCGAGAGTGCCACCGTCTTGTGCTGTCGTTGTCTATGCACACACGCGCAAGAGGTGGTGCATAGACATGTATGCTGACGTGGACGCCGTCTCCATCCTCTGCGCGTGCACCTTGGCAATCTGAGTCGCCAAGACCGAGGAGGCCAATGGGGCCAGCCCCCGCTTTGCGCCGCGGTGGAAGTGACAGTACGGATCCGTCGCAGCCCCAAACGGGGCCCATGTTTGCTTTCTGCACGCGATGCACAAGAAGTGACACGACTGTCTGTCCAAGGATTCGGCATTTCTCTCTCTCTTCTCCACCATTCACTCTACCTGGGGTCCTATGGCCGCAGGCGCGCAAAAAAAAACAAAAAAGTGACTCGTGCGTGCACGCAAAGGCCGCCGCTCTTCGGCGTGGTTGTCTTTCCTTGCTCCTCGCACCCCTCCCCCTGTGTCTTATGCGCAGGTTTCTCTTGAGGGCAGCTCACGCACTCGCCCCCCGTCCTACTGGGCTCCCTCATCGGTCATACACAGACGGCCGTCAACTGCTCCATCGTTTTCCGGCGTTTCTAGTAACTCGCATATCCTGATTGCGCTTTTTTTTGTGTGTGTGTGTGTGTGTGCTGTGAGGCTGCAGGTGCACAGGCGAGGTGTTTGACGGGCCTACACAGGCCCACGCGTCCCACTCGTGGCACCACAGCGTCCCTGCCGTTATTCCGAGCAGCAGCAGCAGCAGAATCGGCGGGTCTGCCTGTTTTTTTTTTCTGTTGGAAGGAGGCGGTGCTTACCAGCAATATGCTCAAAAAGCTGACCGCTCGGCAGTACGCCCAGGTGCGGTGTCTGCTCATTGCGGCACACATCACTACCTTTGTCTTTTCTCTCGGCATGCTCGTTGTCGCCGTGTTGAAGCGGTTCCGCTACCTGGGCTACTTCAGGATTGTGACTGAGCCGGACAGGGACGTGAACATCTCCAGTGGCCTCATGGTTGCCAGCGGCGCCGTCGCACTCGTTCAGCCATTGCTCTTTTTCTGCATACATGTTGTGTACCCCCTTGTCCGTCAGCGGCAGTGGGCCGTGCAGTATGATCGCATGCGACGCAGCGCGGGGACTGGGCAACAGGAACAGCAGGCGCAGCAGCCAATTCATGCCTTGCATGCGGAATTTTTATGTCACCAAAGTGCTCCGACTCATTTCGTGCGCACGTCGGCTCTCACTGTTCACGACTCGCACTTGCACCCCCCGCTAAGCAGGATACACATCGAAGCGGAGGGGGCGCCACAGGGCAAAGCGGGCGCTGCTACAGAGGCTTCTACCGCTACCGCTACTACCTCTACTGCTACTACCTCTACTGCCGCGGCGGCTGCGTTCGATACCTCCCCCTCCAAGCCAGGACTAAAGCCTCCACAACCGGGATCTCCCCTGTCGCTAGAGGCGTCGTCTGGCCCGCCGCAGCAGCTGGAGTCGCAAGGTGCCCGCTTTTTCCCCACACCTCCGCAAAACGCGCGGGTGGCGCCGGGGGGCAGTTGTGTGACGGTGGCACACAAAACAGGATCTCACCTTTTCTCATTTCCGCCCATTTCGGAGACCGAGGCGGATGTGGTCAATCCAATGACGTTGGTCTCTCCCTCGCCAAGTGTCAGGGAAGAGGCCCCAGAGCTGGGAGGCAAGATGCCTGTGGCTGCCGCGGTGCCGTCGGCGCGTTGCCTCACCAGCGGCTACCCGCCCTTTGGCGTTGGCAAGGTCCCTCCCAGCGTTGGCGCTGGTGAAGCGGTCACGTCTCGCGACAGATACGATGACGCGACAGCCGTGGTTGTGACGACAGCAGCAACCGCAGACGACGCTGGTGGCGGTGAATGCATTCCTGCTGTGTCTGACCCGGCTCCTTGGCTGCACTCTTACGTGACTCGCGCGATGGTGAAGTCGCCGGGCAGCGTTGCGATATATGGGTCCGGCGGAAAGGCATCGAGGCACCCGCACCGATGGTCGCCGGACACACTGGCACAACACACATTAGACACGCTGGACGACTTTGCTAGCAGCACCCTCGCTGTTGTCACGGAAGCCACACCAGATGATGCGGCATTCCGACCCAATGCCTCTGAGGCCCAGAGCACGACTAACCCGTTCCACGCCCCGCCGACTGTCTTTGCGAGCTCTTCGGTGCCGTCGCTGACGCCGCCGCTTTTCTCGATGCACCCCAACGACGCTAGCGACACCACCAATACTCAGCAGGCCTGCACAGACGCCTCCTCTGTCACGTCGTCACGACTCTCGGCTGCGGTGACCCCTACAGTGACGCCCAATGCGGAGGTGCCGCGTGCCGCTTCGGTCCGAGAGAGAGAAGTCGGGGTACTGTCTCGTGAGGAGGTGCTGCCACCAAAAGTGTCTAGCAATAACGCGTCGCAGCACGGCCAGCGTCACCTCAGCTGCTCGGGCGACTTGCCACGGCGCAGCGCTGCATCGGCGTTTTTGCGAGCGCTGGCGTGGTTCATGCCCACCTGCTTCACGGCGGAGGCGTCGCCATCACAAAGTCATCCGGCGAGGCGGCCGTCCGCCTCACTTCTGAGCTCCTCCGTTCGGCCTTTGCCGCCCGCGCTTCTTCACATGTACTTCAACTCCGAAACGATGTTCCTCTCGCTGCTCAGAGCCTACTACATCTTCGCGGGTGTCGGGATCCTTCTCATGTACTTCTTTGGCATGCTCTGGCTGGTACGTATAGAGCTGCAAGGGTTAAACAGTCTCGTGTCGATGGCAGAAGGATGGAGCAACGTCTTCATTTATCAAGACGTGACGCCTTCTGTCGATGCTGCCTTGTGCAGTGTGGAGTTGGACCGTAGATGCAGCGGTGGGTTGAGTCTCTGCAATGCAACGACGTATGCCAGCGCCGAGGCGGCGCACAACGTCAGCTGCCCCTTCTGTGAGGCATCGCAGCAGAGGTTGATCAGCACATTTACGCAGCTGTGCTCGATAGCGTACGATCCTAGCGTGCGATACACAAGGGCTTTCCTCATCTTTCTGACGCTCTCCGTTATTGCCAGCCTGGTATCTCTCTGCGTTGCGGTTTTCAGCTGCGGAACAGGTGTTCTGGCGAGTGTCGGCTACGCGGCTCTTTCGAAACGGGAGGAGGTGCTGGAGGCGGAGGTGATGCTGGAAACAGGAGGTATCTTCTCCCCTACCGAGAAGGCACAAGGGTTGCACTCTTCGTACCCACCGACGCGCGCCTCATCACCGCTGCTCCACGCGGCTGCTGCTGATGAGATATCGTCACCGACAACGCCGATGACCGTGGCGCCCTCACGCGAGCGACTTATGCACACATTCGAAGGCCTGCACGCTCCGTCGGCTGCACTGCTGCCACCGTTGTCGGTTGTCATGGCGGAGATGTCCAGCAGCGGCGGTTAGGTGGGGCCGCCGGTGAGGATGAAGGGGAGAGCGTCGTTGCCTCGCATGAATGAGGTGTGAAAGGTGTCGTCGCACTCCATGGTGGACGGCGCAGAAGACGCGAGCAGCCCGATGCAGATCCTTAACAACAACCTAGTGGCATCTGTGAAATAGAAGGTGGAGACAAGGGGAGAAAGGGGACAGTGCGGATGCCCCTCTTGCATGTACTATGCCCACCCCTTGCAGCTGTCGTGCCCTTCAAGGCCTATGCGCTCTGGGCTGGGGTGGTTACCTCCTCCCTCTCTAGTCGCCCTTCTGTCCTCTATTGCACTCTACCTTACTGACCGCACCACTTCCACTCGTTGTACCGTTTCGCTCCTACGCTTGGCGTCTGCACCTCTCCGCATGGGCCTTCTTTGGTGCCTTCGAGTTTGTGCTTCCGAGCGGATGCGCGTCTTGTTGTCTGCCTCGTGTGCTATGTTGTGGTCATTCTCTGCGCGCTTCCTCGTTCTTCTCTATGTATTTGACCTATTATTATTAATTATTTTTTTTTTCGCGTGTGCTTGTCGATGATGTGTGGCTTATCTGGATCTCTCGCCCGTTTCTGGTTTAAACTTAGGTGTGTGTGCGTATGTGTGTGTTGCCGCCACCATGGAACACCTTCTTTCTGTAGTTTGTGTCTTCTCCCTCTCCCTTTTCGGTGTGTGGGGGTGGGTTGGTGCGCATGGGCGTTGTGGCGTGTTTCAGGATCTCTTAGTGTCTCCTCGACGTTGGGCATGCTGTGGCGATGTATTCATTTTCTCGCGTGTGCGCGCGCTCTCGTTTCCGCGCTTTCTACTCAGCGGTGGGAGCGTTTGCGTGGATGTCCTTCGTGTGGGTCTCTGCTTAGGCTTCTGCACACTTACCGGTGCATCTCGATTAGCTTTCGAGGGGGTCAACTTCACGCCGGCATCCCCATAGCGCTTCTGCCGCACTCCGCCCCTCCTCCCGTCA